>NW_024037938.1:0-138180 GCF_016077235.1 Cyprinodon tularosa
GGAGTCGATCAGTCTGGGCCAACCTGCTCAGGTGGTTATGATAGCCCAGGTTGCTCCTAATAGTGGCTTATAGCTCTCTGAATTGTTGTGTCTGGTGTAATTGCATCTTCCTTCTTCACAATGACCCCATAGAATTTCTATGGGGTTAAAGGTCAGAATGAGTTTGCTGGCCAATTAAGAACAGTGGATACCATGGTCCTTCAAACCAGGTACTGTAGCTTTGGCACTGTGTGCAGAGTGCTCCAAGTCCTGTTGGAAATGAAATCTGCATCTCCAAAAATAGTTGGTCAGCTGCAGGAAGCATGAAGTGCTCTAAAATCTTCCTGGTATGTGGCTGGCGTTGACCCTGGACCTCAAAAACACAATGGACCAACACCAGCAGATGACATGGCACCCCAAACCATCACTGACTGTGGAAACTTTACACTAGGACTTCAAGCAACGTGGATGAAGTGCCCTCTTCTTTTCCTCCAACCAACTGGACCCTTGATTTCCAAAGGAAATGCAAAATTTACTTTCATCAGAGAACATGACTTTGGACCACTCACCAGCAGTCCAGTCCTGTTTCTCTTTAGCCCAGGCAAGACGCTTCTGACGCTGTCTGTGGTTCAAGAGTGGCTTGACACAAGGAATGCGACAGCAGAAACCCATGTCTTTCATACGTCTGTGTGTGGTGGTTCTTGAAGCACTCACTCCAGCTGCAGTCCACTCTTTGTGAATCTCCCCCACATTTTTGAAGGGGTTTTGTTTCACAATCCTCTCCAGGGTGCGGTTATCTCTCTTGCTTGTACACTTTTTTCGACCACATCTTTTCCTTCCCTTCGCCTCTCTATTAATGTGCTTGGACACTGAGCTCTGTGAACAGCCAGCCTCTTTAGCGATGACCTTTTGTGTCTTGCCCTCCTTGTGCAAGGTGTCGATGGTCGTCTTTTGGACAACTGTCAAGTCAGCAGTCTTCCCCATGATTGTGTAGCCTATAGAACTAGACTGAAAGACCATTTAAAGGCTTTTGCAGGTGGTTTGAGTTAATTAGCTGATTAGAGTGTGGCACCAGGGGCCATCAATTTTGAACCTTTTCACAATATTCTAATTTTCTGATATGATGAATTTGAGATTTTCATTTGTTGTCATTTGTAATCATCAAAATTAAACAAAATAAACATCTGAAATATATGAGTTTGTATGTAATGTATGAATATAATATACAAGTTTCACTTTTTAAATGGAATTACTGAAATCAATCTACTTTTTCATGATATTCTAATTTTATGACCAGCACCTGTATAAAAAATGATCTCGGTAGTTAGCAGTTAGCATTGGCTTAGCAGTGACCAACTGCTGCATTACTTACCTTCAAAGTTGTCAATGTAGTTTGAAACGTAAAACTTGAAGCCTTTTTCTTTTTTACTCCGTGGAGCAGAAGATAAAGTCCGTTTAAACTGGAGGACGTCGCTGATTGTTAATCTTGGAAGGTCCTGCAGGCAGCGAGTGTAGAATGCCATTGCTTGCCGTGGGTGAACAGCCGAACCGGAAGTATTCGCCCTTACCCCTTTCACTTAGCGGAAGTTGCGTAGCAACATCGTGCACATAGCCTATTATCCTGGTGCCTGCAGTTTGGATTATGCACATGAAAACCACCTACCAGCCGGCGCGGCGAACCGCGAGGAGGCGACCCGGCCAGAGGCTGCTGTTAAATGGGATTCCTACTGACCGTGCACCGCCGGTATGTGGGGGTCTGAGCGGCTGCGACAGAAATAATATTGGAAGGCAGGATGGTAATCTGAATGAACTGACTGCACTGATTAAGTTTTCAGGTGTATTTTCTCACTTTAAAACTTATTAAAACTACTTTATTCCCACTGATCACAGCAAATATAGCTGTAAGGCAAAGAAATGATAGGGTAGCTCCGCCCAACGCGCATCAGAGCCACTTTTTCACCTTGCAGCCAGAGCAGCAAAGCTGCTTCAGCCGCGCGTCAGAACTAAACTGGTACAAGCAGCAAAAAGGAAGCAGCAGACGCGATTTTGCTGATCCTGCTGCGTCCGGTGTGAACGCAGCATAAGTGGAAGACTTATGCTTTCTCTTTTTTTTATTCAAACATCTCCTTGGTCCAATCTTAACATGAACAGAATCTCGTACATGTCTAAGATGTACATGGCCGTATAATGTATAATTTTATAATGTTTGACTGGAATTATCATCATAAAGTGTCTCCTATGGATCTCTGTTATCAGGGTTCCTACAGCATAAGGCAAGTTAAATTCAAGACTTTTTAAGACTTTTTAATGCCACTTGAAATAAAAATTTAAGACCAAATTCACAAGAAACACAAGAAAAACCTGCTTGCAACAACTTAACCCAAAGGTTTATTTTAACATAAACCACTGCACTAATGTTTCAAATGTTGAAAAGCTTCCCATACAGGAAGAAAGCTAAAAACACACAAATGACAGATATATTTTAACAATTATTTAACTGAATTCACAAACTTTGTTTTAGCAGGGAACAAAAAAAAATCAGTTTAAAAGACACAACATAACCAGTGCTAAGTATTTTTTTCAGCTATTTCAATCAGTGTTAAAAAGACAACAAATGGATCCTAGGCGGAAGTTAAACTGAATAAACTGATTACTCACATTCCTCCTGGACTCTTACTGCATCATCTGTCTCATTTTAACCGGTCCGGCAGCAGACCGCCATGCTGAGCCTGGTTCTGCCAGAGGTAACTTCCTAAAGGGGAGTTTTTCCTCTCCACTGTCGCCTCATGCTTGCTCATCATGGACAGGTTCTCTCATCCTGTGTTATCCAGCTGGACTTCCATCTTCCAGGAAGTGAAGCTCTAGTATCAGCTCACGCAGTCCACTGGATCTCCCCATAAAGCTCAGCAGACCGTCTCTCCAACCAGCAGTCTACAGACTGACCAACTCCATCTATCTCCACTCCTCCACCAGTTTCAGGCCTGGGGGGGGAACAGCCCTGTTCTTTACTCCTGTTCATGCATATCTATCAGAATTCAGCGCTATGTTTCCTGCCGAGGTCTGAGCGCCAAAGACTAAAGTTATTGTCTCAATAAATTTCTTCTAATTGTCTTTTCTCTCCCTGTGAGTTTTTCAGATTGAAATTCTTAACAAGTTGATATAAAACTAGAGCCAATATATTATCTGTGGGTAAAGTTTATAGCTCTTATTTGACGGCTCTGTCTCAGCAGAGGTGAAGGAATGAACATTTAATAATGAGTGAAATTCTCCAGTTTAGACAGAGGCTGGAAACAGAATCCCCTCTGAGAGGAAACTGGCTGTTCCTGCTCCTAAAGGCTCCTTCCTGCAAAGGAAGCCCAACTTTCTCCATGTTTGGCCTTTTTTCTGCTTTTGTTAAGAGGACATGTTGATGGCTGCCTGCACGCGCTCCACCATCAGATGAGCGCGGCCCTGCACCGCGCGCTCAGATCGCAGCCTGTCTCTCTCTCTCCTCCAGTATAGCGCATATGCACAACATGGCGCATCCATTGCGCAGATGCGCTACAGGCGCTAATGTGGCCCCAGCGGAAGCATGAGGCTCAGCGCGCTGCGCCTTTAGGTTGGAGCGGCCCTGGGTTTGCCCTTTCTGGGGATTTCCTCTTTCTCTCCTGACTGGATGATGTTTCTAGGTGGCATCTCATCGCTGCCCTTCATTTCTGGCGCATCTCCTGACTGTTACCAGAGAGCGCTGAGGCTGGAACAAACCATTTTCTGCACTTTCTGGGGCTCTTTCATTGATAATCATGTTTTCTTTTGGTCTAACTGAGGAGGAATTGATCTTTACAAAAACAATAAAACTAATTAAAATGACGTCAGTTGTTATATTTATTATTTACACACTGTATAAATATACATTTATTAATTTTATATAAATCTTGGTCTGTTTTCTTCTTAGAATTCGACTAATAATCCCGCCCACACAAGCCCCTCCCCTGGAACCTTGTGACGTCACAGAGGCGGTTCTATGGTGAGGTCAGCCAGTAGAATTGTGCATCTCAGAACAGCTGGAACTTCCTGCAGAGAGGTTGCTGTTATTTTCTGTCTGCCAAATAGTGAGAAAGATTGTTTCAGAAATGGAAAATAAACTTGGAGCTGATCTGTCATTTGTTCGCCCTGGAAAACAGGACAAGGTAAATGCTCTGTTCTCTGTTTTGCTTTGGAGAAACATGATGAACTGCCCCCGAAAAGTTCAGGATGAATTCTACCAAGGCTGTTTGGCCAAAATGAGAAACCGTCTGTCCCAACTGATAATGTGGACCAAAGAGCCGTGTCTGGAGATCATTCTGCAGGAGAATCTAACAGACACGGTAAAAACTGTTTCTACGAACCTGTATAAAACATTCGGCGCAGCTAAATACTTGCTTCAGGCCGCCATGGCGAGCAACCGCGTTTTTGAATCCCATCTAATGAAAAGTCTGACAAAAGAGCTGGGAGTGAAAAAGAGAGAATGTGTGTATTCGTTAAATTTTACCGTCCGTAATCCGTGGGATAACGAGCCTGAGAACCCCAATGCTGTTTTTCTGGCTCTACTCATTAAAAATGTGTTAAACAGCTCAAAGGCCGCTGGCAGGTCTCTCCCACTAGGTGCTCCTCGAACCATAGTGCAACGTCTCTACCAGGTAATAACACACTGCCCCAGTAAAACCAGTTCTGGCTCTCGGCCGCAGGTCCAACAGATGGAATTGCTCGCCGAAAGGATTTCAAAGGACATCTTTAACGAATATGGGAATATTCAAAAACTATTGCATGCAGCCCTGGATTTGAACACATCATTTGATGCTTTATTACTGGGTTACCTTCAAACCCATTTAAAAATCAAAGAGCCCCATGGGATTTGGAACAAGATAGTCTCTGGCATCAGCAGTGGCTTGGATAGGATCTCCATAGGTTTCTATCAGATGCATACTCGCTGGCAGGTGGACCAGCTCCCCACTGTGGTTCCCAAACAAAACACTTTACTTAGGAACAACCAGGAAGTTGGTTAGCCGACTTAAACTGCTCCTTTCCTTTCCTTTCCTTTCCTTTCCTTTCCTTTCCTTTCCTTTCCTTTCCTTTCCTTTCCTTTCCTTTCCTTTCCTTTCCTTTCCTTTCCTTTCCTTTCCTTCCCTTCCCTTCCCTTCCCTTCCCTTTCCTTTCCTTTCCTTTCCTTCATGGTTCTCTCCAGGTACGCTGGGTTTCCTGCTTAGTCAAAAACCAATCTATTAATTTATTTTTCTCTGACTTTAGTCCTTTAAGTATAAAAATGGACTTTAATATTTCCATTGTTTTCACGTTACTTCATGTTCTGAATATCTATTTTTCCTGCTTCTTTTTGCCGCTGTTGCTTATCATCTCAACAGGCCCAAAATATGAACAAATACTAAACATTTTGGGTAATTCTCGCCTATTTTCCAAACCCAAATGGAAAAGCAAATAACTGAGGGACTGTAAGCCCAAATTAAATGTGTGATACATTATTTGAAAGTTCCCACCTTCTAGTTTCTGAATATATAAGGAAATTGGGTGAATAAAACACAGCCCAAGCTGCATCAGTTCAAAGTAGTTTCATTCTATTCTCCAGAATAAAAGGTGTTTTTGAACAGTAGTAATGAAGACATGCTTGCTAGCTGTGGCTGCTCTGTTTGTTTACATGTTGACATGCTGCTATATCTGTGGTAATTGTGCTTTGCTGCTCGCTGTGTCTATGAAATGAACTGGGTGGTTAGATTGTGGAGAATCTAAGCTTTCCAGCGATGTCTAACATGTCTATATTGGTAAACATTTTACTGTTGTAATTTTCATGCGTTCTGAGTTATTAGTTGTCATTTAAAACGGGTCACAGACCAAACCCGGTTGGTTTGAAGACGTTAAATCATTTGCATGAGTTATTTAGGAGAAAAAGGCCACATTCAGCATTTTTCTAACCTTCTCTCAGGAACAAACATTTTCTCCAGACTGACGTAGGACTGAGGTTCAATCAGTCAGCTGTTCTCCAAACCGATTTGTTCACTGAATTTAGTTTCAGTTTATTTCTATAGCTTCAATTCACATCATGTCATCTCAGGTCACTTTATAGATCCAGTTCAACCAGATCATCCAGTCAGATTGATTCAAAGTTTTCTATCTAAGGAAAACCAGCTGATTGCATCGACTCATTGACTCTTCAGCAATCCCTCACACTAAGCATGCTTGTAGCGACAGTGGAGAGGAAAATCTCCCTTTGAACAGGAAGAACCTGGAGGAGGTCTTGTTGGTCTCTGTCCCCCGATACGCTCTCGCCTGTGTCCGACCTTTCAGACATTTCAGCATCTTTTTCTGAATCCTACATTGTAGCATGGCATAGACAATTCACGTTAGCAGTTTGAAGAACACCTGCTGGCTTCTGATGGTTTCCTTTAGCTAACCAATGAGTGTTTGCGTTCTATGACTCATCCAATCACACTAGTTTTCACTAGATGTGGGTGGAGCCAATGATCTGCATCAGCGAGTCTGAATAAAGAAACTCATCAACCAGTAAAGATCCAGAGACATTTTTAATGATCTGTTACTTTAAACAGAATGAGGAGTTGACCCTGTATTCCTGTATATCCATCAGTAGTTAAAGGTCAAAGGTCAGCAAATGCTAATTCTGCCTGTAGAACAATGACAGCGTAATATGATCTGAAGCCTCATTTGGAGATTTTAAACAGGCTTTTGAAAAACTTTGATCATTTGCTGCTGTAATATTATAGATTTTTTAGAATCAGAAGCTAGCAGATGTGCATAAACAATAACAGAAATACAATTATAGAGCGTTCAGTTTGTAAGAAAACCCACACTGTTTCTGAAAAAAAATACATTATGGTATGAGTTAAGTTTCTTGTAAGTGTGAAATGTCCCATGCTCCTGAATGCACCATAGCTATCTGACGAATATCTCCTGAATGCATCACACTGGTCTGTAAACGCTGTGCTGTGTAGATATGCGTTTGATTTTCCGCTTAAGACAAAGCTTTGCAGTTCCCAAACTCCCGTCTTCAATAACTGCAACAAGTAAATCAGCCGCACCTCAGACATCTTTGGATTTAATAACCACATTTTTTTCCTACAAGAGGAATATTTAAACGTCTGGGATGCATATCTAAGCAGGGATGCACTTTTCAGCATAACACTCACCAGATCTGAATGCCCTGTTAAAAAACTTTACACCCATTAGTAGAGGTAATGCAGCCTGATGATGTTTACACCACATCAGATAGCGCTCCCCCCATGTTGAGCAGGGGGAACGCTACCTGACGGGGTTTATAGGCCCGTCAGGTAGCGCTCCCCCACGTTAAGCAGAGGGAACGCTATCTGACGGGGTTTATAGGCCCGTCAGATAGCGTTCCCCCCATGTTAAGCAGAGGGAACGCTACCTGACGGGGTTTATAGGCCCGTCAGATAGCGTTCCCCCCATGTTGAGCAGGGGGAACGCTACCTGACGGGGTTTATAGGCCCGTCAGATAGCGGTCCCCCCATGTTGAGCAGGGGGAACGCTACCTGACGGGGTTTATAGGCCCGTCAGATAGCGTTCCCCCCATGTTGAGCAGGGGGAACGCTACCTGACGGGGTTTATAGGCCCGTCAGATAGCGCTCCCCCCATGTTCAGCAGGGGGAACGGTATCTGACGGGGTTTATAGGCCCGTCAGGTAGCGTTCCCCCCATGTTGAGCAGGGGGAACGCTATCTGACGGGGTTTATAGGCCCGTCAGATAGCGTTCCCCCCATGTTGAGCAGGGGGAACGCTATCTGACGGGGTTTATAGGCCCGTCAGGTAGCGCTCCCCCCATGTTGAGCAGGGGGAACGCTATCTGACGGGGTTTATAGGCCAGTCAGATACCGTTCCCCCCATGTTAAGAAGTGGGGAACGGTATCTGACGGGGTTTAGAAGCCAGTCAGATTGCGCTTCCCCCATGTTAAATAGGAGGAACGCTATCTGACGGGGTTTATAGGCCCGTCAGATACCGCTCCCCCCATGTTGAGCAGGGGGAACGGTATCTGACGGGGTTTATAGGCCCGTCAGGTAGCGCTCCCCCCATGTTGAGCAGGGGGAACGCTATCTGACGGGGTTTATAGGCCCGTCAGATAGCGTTCCCCCCATGTTGAGCAGGGGAACGTTACCTGACGGGGTTTATAGGCCCGTCAGATAGCGCTCCCCCCATGTTGAGCAGGGGGAACGCTATCTGACGGGGTTTATAGGCCCGTCAGATAGCGCTCCCCCCATGTTGAGCAGGGGGAACGCTATCTGATGGGGTTTATAGGCCCGTCAGATAGCGCTCCCCCCATGTTGAGCAGGGGAACGCTACCTGACGGGGTTTATAGGCCCGTCAGATAGCGCTCCCCCCATGTTGAGCAGGGGGAACGCTATCTGACGGGGTTTATAGGCCCGTCAGGTAGCGCTCCCCCACGTTAAGCAGAGGGAACGCTATCTGACGGGGTTTATAGGCCCGTCAGATAGCGTTCCCCCCATGTTGAGCAGGGGGAACGCTATCTGACGGGGTTTATAGGCCCGTCAGATAGCGTTCCCCCCATGTTAAGCAGAGGGAACGCTACCTGACGGGGTTTATAGGCCCGTCAGATAGCGCTCCCCCCATGTTGAGCAGGGGGAACGCTATCTGACGGGGTTTATAGGCCCGTCAGATAGCGCTCCCCCCATGTTGAGCAGGGGGAACGCTACCTGACGGGGTTTATAGGCCCGTCAGATAGCGCTCCCCCCATGTTAAGCAGGGGGAACGGTATCTGACGGGGTTTATAGGCCCGTCAGATAGCGTTCCCCCCATGTTGAGCAGGGGGAACGCTATCTGACGGGGTTTATAGGCCCGTCAGATAGCGTTCCCCCCATGTTGAGCAGGGGGAACGCTACCTGACGGGGTTTATAGGCCCGTCAGATAGCGCTCCCCCCATGTTAAGCAGGGGGAACGGTATCTGACGGGGTTTATAGGCCCGTCAGGTAGCGCTCCCCCCATGTTGAGCAGGGGGAACGCTAACTGACGGGGTTTATAGGCCCGTCAGATAGCGTTCCCCCCATGTTGAGCAGGGGAACGTTACCTGACGGGCCTATAAACCCCGTCAGATAGCGCTCCCCCCATGTTGAGCAGGGGGAACGGTATCTGACGGGGTTTATAGGCCCGTCAGATAGCGCTCCCCCCATGTTGAGCAGGGGAACACTACCTGACGGGGTTTATAGGCCCGTCAGATAGCGCTCCCCCCATGTTGAGCAGGGGAACACTACCTGACGGGGTTTATAGGCCCGTCAGATAGCGCTCCCCCCTGATGTCATTTACGTTGAGTTGCAATAAATGCTAAACTCTCTGCAGGTTCTTGTCTCTAGTAATGGAGTCAGACAAGGTAGCATTTTGCCCCATATACTGTTTAATTTCTATATGAATGACCTCGCTAAGCAGCTAAACTTGTGTAGAACTGGCTGCATGGTTGGAGATGTAATTATAAATCATTTAATGTATGCTGATGACCTAGTAATCTTTAGTCCAAGTTCAGCTGGTCTTCAGAAGCTGCTTAATGTCTGTTCAGCATATGGTGAACTTCATGACGTCAAATTCAATCCTTCAAAAAGTATCATTATGATCTGTCGCACTAAAGAGGAAAAAAACATAATATTTCCAAATTTTAAACTATCTGGTATTTTATAGAACGTCTCAAATGAAGTCAAATATCTTGGTCATGTGTTGACAGACCGTCTGTCTGATGATGAGGACATTTGCCGTCAGGTCCGAATGATAAACGCTCAGGAAAATATCCTTGTCCGGAAGTTTGGATTCTGTTCTGACGAAGTGAAACTGAACTTTTGCACATCACTGTATACGGCACATTAGTGGTGCAACTTTAAAAAAGCCAGTCTTCATAAGTTGAAGGTGGCTTATAATGATTCACTCAGACTTTTGTTAAATAAGCCCAGATGGACCAGTGCAGGTGAATCGTTTGTATCTGTTAGTGTCAGGACTTTTATGGCTGTTTTGAGAAAGCTTATGTATAAATTTATTAGTCGTCTAAATGAGTCTGATAATAGAATTATTTTACTGATGACCAATGTCAAATATAGTGCAGTTAAATATTCATCTGTGCTTTGGAGACATTGGTATAATTGTCTCCTGAAGGGGTAGGCACCTTCTCTGTTGTACTTTTATTCTTTTTATATTCTTAGTGTATCTTTTTCTTTTAATGTATATTGGACCTTGAGTCTGTAATAAAATCAATCTTTGTCGTCCACTCGAGAAACACAAAAGTAACGCAATAGTTACCTTTACTAGTAGCTAGTTACTTTTATTGTGGAGTAACTCAGTTAGTAACTCAGTTACTTTTTGGGAGAAGTAACTAGCAAATATAACTAATTACTTTTTCAAAGTAACGTGCCCAACACTGCTGATGGACTTTCTCTAGCCGCTGCACGGCTCCATGCTGGGCCCTGATCTCTGAGCAGACACACTATCACCTGGAGAATCTATAGAAAATCAGTAATAGATGTTCTGCATGTGGGAGGCTTTCAGTGAGAAATACAACCACAGAACATGAAGGCAGGACTGTGTCCTTCTGAAGCACATCTAGATGATCCCAGAGAATGTTTGTCCACCAATAGTAGCAGCAGTTCAGAAAAGACTAGCAGTAGAGCATGGTGGTGGCAGTATGGTGGTCTGGGGCTTGTTGTCTTCTGGTACCTGAGCCCTATCTATTTAAAAAAAATCCTGTCTTAAAATCTGTGTTTGTTTTTTTTCCCCGTTATCTTCTGCAGGCCAGTTAGTTCTACGTCAGCCTGAACACCTAAATTCAGCCAATCATATATCAACGGTCATCTGTCAATCATAGTATCTTGATTCATGTGTCTCAGCTAATATACGCAACGGTTGAAACCAGAATCCTTTCCTTTCCCATTGAGTTGCGTCCCAGTGTTCACGGGGATGGACGTCTGTGTCTTCGGCAGGCGTAGAGCTAACAGAACTGGCAGCGTTGCGAGGCAAGGGCTCAAACATGTACGGCTGGAAGCCTTCTACACCAAACCAAGCTTCTGCCGCCCTGGCGTCCTCTTCCACAACATCTTCGTCCCCGCTTTCCTCCTCTAAATAAAAAATGGATGACGGAGGAGACTCATCCACGACCTCCGACACTAAACTCTCCTCCTCTTGCATGTTTCCGCTGTCCATAGCGTTCCTTGACAGCGTCGTTTCTAAGTCACCAATTTAGTGCTACTTGGTCCCAATGGAATTTCCCAAACCACAACCAAACGTGCTTGCGAAAGTTCCGCCACGGCAATCCCGCCCCCTTGATAAACTTTATTCACTCGCATAAAACCGTGCACCACTCGGGAGAATTCAGAAATGCAATGGTTGGAGAAGTAGAGAGAAAAAAGATGTTAAAATCCCGAAAAGGATCTGGAATTTACCGGGACACATTAAATAGAGAAGCCAGGGACCGGTATGTTGACAAAATCAGCATTATTAATAATTTGGATCCATATGAAGTTCCAAACAATGAGTGGAGCACCGATGAGTGAGCGCCTATACTTCAAAACAGTTCCGAAGCTACAAGTCCTTGGAGTCTCATGTGCAGTTCATGAATGGATGGGTTCAGGAGCTGCACATCATAAAGCCAGCAAACAGTGGGAACACAGTAATCCGTACGAAGGTAAGCTGTGATCAGACGGGCTCTGGAACCTGCTAGTTTAGCAACTGCTAACCGCTAATGCTAACAACCACTCACGCATGTAATGTACTTTTAACTAGCTGCTATGTGTTTCAAAGGTGTAGTTAGTAACGTTAACTGCCAACCCTCCATAAACCCTCCGGGTTTCTCACGTATTTGAGCATTTTCCCGCTGCCGTTTTTATTATTTTCCCGTAAAAGATCCCAACTTTGAAGGAAAGAAACAAAGTAGGCTATAAAATAAAACCGTGCATCTTTAACTTACCAGAATGAAAATGCAGGGAACACACTCTCATTGACATTGGAATACTGTGGAAAGTTATGTTCGGTCGTCTTACAGCCGCGATCCAAGCTAGCCGACGACTCTTTATCTCTGACGCTTGGTCTCCATGGTTACGCCTCCAGTCAGGAAAGCGGTGGAAAGTTAACCCATTTTCTATGTTCCCATGGCGATCATGTGTTGAGCTGTTACAGCCAACAATACAGCAACGGTTTACCATGGTTGAAATCAAGTTACGGTGAAATTAATCAAATTAAAACACGGCTGAGAGGGAGTACAGTACGCGGTAGTCATAGGCAGTAGTCTGAGCAGCGGTAAAAGAGGCATTCAACATGGCGGCGACGCGAAGTGCTTACGTCACGACGACCAAGTCCTATTGCGGCATCTGGGTGTTTACTTTATACTTTTATACTTTAAGTAGTTTTTGGAGCACATACTTTTTCAGTTTTTGATCCTTCAACTTTGACCAGAGTGTTTTTAAGCTGCAGTATCTTTACTTCTACTTAAAGGGACACTATGCAACATTTTTCAGTTAATTAATGTGTTCCATAACGTTATGGATGACTAAATGAGTCATTTCAGGTTGAACAAAGGTATTCTCGGCCGCCCTGGTGGTCTGTGGGGGAAATACTGCACTTGCAACTGCAGGAGCACCGACCCGCACCCACAGGCTCAGAAGTCTCGTGAGAGTCAGTCTTGCTTTACGGCGAGAACTGCTAGACCCCCAGTTAAAAGCATTCTCGTTGCTAGCACAGTGGTAATCTTTGTGCAGTTATGCTACGTTCACGCAGCAAAAGCAGCAAAATCGCATCTGCTGCTTCCTTTTTGCTGCTTGTACCAGTTAGTTCTGACGCGCGGCTGAAGCAGCTTTGCTGCTCTGGCTGCGCGGTGCAAAAGTGTGTCTGAGGCGCGTTGGGCGGAGCTTCACTATCCTTTCTCTGCCTTGCAGCTATATTTGCTGTGATCAGTGGGAATAAAGTAGTTTTAATATGTTTTTAAGTGAGAAAATACACCTGAAAACGTAATCAGTGCCGTCAGTTCATTCAGATTATTATCCTGCCTTCAATATTTTTTCTGTCGGAGCCGCTCAGACCCCCACATACCAGGGATGCGCCGACAGTATGGATCCCTTCATCAGCAGCGGTTCACCGCGGCAGCTGGTAGGTGTTTTTCATCTAAATAATCCAAACTGCATATTCTGCCGGCAGATTTCTGCCTTTTAAGTTAATTTAGGCGTCAATAAACTGTTTAAGAGGAGTGATCATCAGCGCTGTCTCTCTCCCTGCGTTAAACGCACCCGACGCGCTGCTGCAGCCGCTCAGACGTGCAGCGCCTGCTGCTCAAAACGCGTTGCGGGACCTTTGCATGTAAACTCGCTGCTTCTGTCGCGCCAGCTACATCCAGTGTGAACGCAGCATTAGTCATTCTCTGCTAAGCTCAAAACAACCGCGCCTGGCTTGACGGAGAAACCAGGAGAACAGCTGAGCATATTTACGACAGTGCACTTTTACTTTCGCCCTCTGGAGGGAGCCTCACTGGAAAATCAACACCGGTTGCATAGTGTACCTTTAAGTAACAAATGTGTGAACTTTTGACACCACTGTTTGTATCTTAGATGCATCCCCACCGAAAAAAAAGCCATAAAGAACAGTATATATAAGATGGAACAGATCTTAAAAAAAATATCTTCCAATGCTTTTTGCACTACGTATCCACCTTACAGCTTAATGATCTTGAAAAACTCATAAGTGGAAGCAATAAAATTCTATGTTGAATAAACTATGAGGGCTGCTGTGTGACCCCAGCAGCTGGATAATAGAAACTAAACTTCTTTTCACATGCTAGTAATGGTGTTTATCCAACTGGTTTAGGGGCATGTTGGGGGGAGGAGGGGTTTGGTGGGTGTCAGTGTCATTTGCAGGATAAAACAAAGAACAAGCAGCTTCAGCCAATCAGGTTTAGAAGGAAACCTGCAGAGATGCAGGGAAACAGCTGCTGCAGCAGGCCTTAGTGAAACTGCTCCTCTGCTCTCTGGGTCTCCATGTGGCTCCTGTGACACATCATGCAAATCCAAATGGATGCCTCCTGCTTTATAAGGGAAATTTCATTTAAACTCCTGCAGCCGGGGCAACATCACCGCATAGCACCATATGTTAGATGTAGAGCCAAAGGAGCGAGATGTTAACGCGGCCAAATGGAAACGAGCAAGTTCCTCCAAACTATAAAAACTACAGAGGGACAACATTTATATAGATTAGTCATTCGAATACATGAGAGCATTTTAAGAAATACAGTAACAGCATTCAGTGGTGTAAAATCTTTTTTTTTTACCGGTTTGATTTCTCTTTCCATTTGAAAACTAAAAAGAGAAGAAGATCGACTCCAAAAATACCTTCAGAGTAGGAAGCTGCTCTGAAGGTGGAGGATTGCAGCTTGTATGTAATTAAAAAAAGCTGGTGGTAAATTTGACCAATGTACATAAGTTTAAATCTAAGTCTGTTTGGAACCGGATGGAAGACTTTATCTTCTGCTGTCATTTCCTGCCATGATTTTTTTCTTATTCTATAATTTGTGGTTTAGATTATATTGCAGCTTTTTTAATAACATACACCAAGCAGTATGAACCTTCCAACAGCAGAGGCTGAGCTGGTAGACATGATCATAGCTCTGGCTTCCCTGAAAGCCCTTGGAAAGAGGAATATTAGGTGAAGCAGAGCTTCCTCTGAAGGTGACGGCCTGCTGTCTCTGCATAGAGCCGGTCCAACCTGGAACACAGACGCTGTAAACATGAGAGAATGAGCAAAACTATCGTTATTTACAAGAGCTTGGAAGGCAGCTAGGAGGACACATTTATACGGATTAGTCATAAAACCAGTCGGGGCAGTCAGCCGTTCATCAGAGCGCCTTGGACATAAGGAACTCCTGGTCGTTCACCGACCTCGGAACCCAGAGCTCTCATCCGGATCCACCTTAGGCGTGACCAGGATCCTGGAACTACGGCCCCCGGTCAGGCTCTCATCTGCCCTCCTCTGGTGGGTGACTGCCATCCTTATGTCTCAGTGATCTGGGTGGCCTCTGCATATCTGGGGCCAGGATCGCTTCTTGATCTACCCCGGGCCTGTAGGGTTAGTTTGGGGCCACCCACACCTGCAGTCGATCAATTTGTCCTCCTGAAGAAGCTTTGTAAATCCTTTACAGATGAGCACGCTCAGCCATACATGCCACAGTAGTTTGGTTCCAGGGATTCATGGATTCAAACTAACACTGAGCTGCAGCTATAGATATAAACCACACAGATTAACATTGAGGGATCACCACAGGTTCTGCCTCTGACAGAAAGGAAAGGATACCTGCTGCTCTGGAAGCTTTTCATGTTTGGTTTTCTCTCGTTTTGTTTTTGCTTGTTCTCCGTTTTCTGTTCCTCTCGTCTCATCCAGCTGTGGAAGCAGAATTCTAGAAGTTACTGTTGATCTTCTGTCTCTATTTTTGCTGTTTTGTTTTATTCTCTCTCTTTTCATGCACTCTTTCTTGTCTCTATCTCTCTCTCTCGTTAATTCTTATCCCCTCTTTCTCTCCCACCTGCCTTTCTGTGTCCGTTCTATACGATTTTACTCTTCATATCATTTTCAATAAAGTTTAATAAACAAATATCAAGCAGATCCTCATGGCAGCAGTCATACTGCTCTGCTGGTGAAAGCAAAGCTGTTGGGCTATCAGCTAGCTCTGGGATATCCTTTCCCAGAGCTATATTACCTAGACAGGACACACACACACACACAAAAAGAATAATAATTAGCACTACAATCACTTTACCTCTTTTACTTTGGAAATATTCCGTATGTATAATGTAGTTAACATCTGTATTTATCATGTCCTCCTAGTTTTACATCAATTCACCAAGAAACTAGAGATGAAAATGAGCCAAAGGAAACAATCTAAAATAGAAATAGAAACAATAGAAATAATAGAACAATCTCAAATAAATTAGAAATGAAAACAGAAATTAGTAAGACTGCTTCAGGTTTGCTTCACTGCATGAAGTGTTTGTTTCCTCATGTGTTTAGATCAGCTTGGTTTGTTAAACCAGGACAGAAATAAAGGAAAACAGCTCAAAGTTAAAGTTTCACTCCTTTAATTCCTCCATTCTGGTATAGATATATGCAGGATAGAGAACGAAACTACGGTTTATATAACGAAGAAAACAAGTTAGAAGTTTAATACTGTTAAAAATAAGGTAATTTGAAATGTTGAGGCCTCTACAGTACCTTCAGAAATAGAACTAAAACTAGCAGAACCGTTTATGTATTTTCACCAACATCTGTCAAACCGAGGAAAACTGAGACTGTCGTGGTTTTGGTTCTGTTCAAGTTTTATCTCTGAGTTTTTATTGCTCTTATTTCCATCTTTGTGTTCCAATTATTTCTGATTGTATTTGAGTTCCTGGATATTTCTTGTTTGCCCTCTAGTGTCAGTCTCTATTCTCCTAGCTCCCTTCTAGACTCCTCTGTTCCCACCTGCTCCCAATCTGCTCATTAGCCTGCTCTTTGTTTCTCTCTCCCATATATTCTCCTCCTGGTCAGTCACTCTCGTCATTTCTTTGCCCCATCTTGTTGTGAGTATTCCTGGTTCTCATTTATTTTTATTTTTTTTTTTTGGATTTATATTTTTGGATTTTTGCTTCTGTTACCCTTTTTGGTTAATTAAATCTTTCAATAAACCGCCTCAGCTTCAGTCTCTGCATGTGGGTCCTCTCAAACCTCCAGCTCACCGTGACAGAGACAAAGAAAAGTAATCAATTTGATGAGCTCTTGAAAATCAATTTCAAGTAACACGGTTCAAAGCAGGATCCCCCTAATATCACGATGGTGGAGTTTAATGCCTCCCAGATAAATGGGTAGAAACGTGCAATTATGCAGCATGAAACACTCCTGACTCCTTCCTAATTATAAACCCTGGTGAATAATCACAGCTCACAGCAATTAATGGAGCAGCTCTTTAACTGAAAACAGGAGAATGCTGCAGCTCCCTCTGACAGCTCATGTTGTAGATTTCATTAGTCATATATGTTTTTGAAACTGCCGTATTAGCAGGCTTAAATATAGAGGGGCCTGTTCAAGGCATAGGAGGGGGCGTCATCATGCAATCTTATGTTGCATGATGCATTTATTATGACTGTTTATTATTGGTTTCATCATAGGACTGAGGTAAGATGTGTTGTGCTCTGCTGTTGCCAGACCAGATAGATTTCTATTATATTAGGCTTATTTTTTCAGTTAAATTTTGTTCCACAGGCCAGGAAACACACAGCCAGGCAGACGAGCTCCGAGCCAGCTCCCATGTCAGAGGATGAAGAGAGCACATCCAGTTAGTCACAGTCAGAGAAACAGGACTACACTGGAAAACAGGCCAAGCTCCAACATCTAGAAACAAAGGTGTTGATGGCAGCAGCACAGCTGATATTTCTCTCCAGGATGGAGTCACAGCCAAACAGGAACAGACCAGATGAAGCTACTATGAGAAAAAGCAGAGAGAGCAGAACGTTAGAGATTGAACTAATAGATTCTGCAGAGTGGGAGAATAGAGATAGAATGAAGCAGAATGATGAAAAAGGGGTCCCTATGTCCTCCAGCAGTCTAAGCCTATAGCAGCAGAACTATAGAGATAGATCAGGATAACCTGAGCCACTCTAACTAGAAGCTTTATCAAAAAGGAAAGTTTTAAGCCTAGCCTTAAAAGTAGACAGGGTGTCTGCCTCACGGACTAAAACTGGTAGTTGGTTCCACAGGAGAGGAGCCTGATAACTAAAAGATCTGCCTCCCATTCTACTTTTAGAAATTCTAGGAACCACTAGTAAACCTGCAGATTGAGAGCGAAGTGCTCTGTTAGGAACATAAGGAACAATCAGATCTCTGATATCAGATGGAGCTTGGCCATTTAAGGCTTTATATGTGAGAAGGAGGATTTTAAATTCTATTCTGGATTTAACAGGAAGACAAGACAAAAGCTAATGGTGCAAAACCACCAACAAGTGGAATGGAGTGTGGAACTAAATGGCTGAATTCTATGTATTTTCTTTTCTTGTTTCTAGAAAGGTTATTAATTTTAGAATCCCATGTTTTTCCTTCCAGTGGTTCTTAGAACTTTCTGCTGGAGTTTTTTTCCTATTTAAAAGGAGTGTTGCTCTCCACTGTCGCCGCATGCTTGTCAGTGTGAAGGATTGCTGTAGACTCAACAGCAAAATGCAACTGATATCTACTGTCTATGCCTGAACATCCAGGAGGAGAGAATCATGCAAAGTCAATGAGTTGATCAAAATAGCAGGTTTTCTACCGATCTGAATGGATCATCTTAGTGAATCTTTGATGTGCCATGAGAAGACCTGTTGTGGATTAGTTATATATACATAAAATAAAATAAAAATAATATGATTTTTTTACATTCTAATTTACATTACAACTCTAACCATTGTAATTCAGCCACTGTGAGAACATTGGTCTCACAAATTAGCCTGGTAAAAATAGTCTGAGTCAACATCAGATATATTATTTGGTGAAGTTTGCTGGATTAGTGACTTATCTATATGAAGGCCATCTATGTTCCAGCGTCCAGCTCATAGGAATGCCATCAGACAGAACGCTGAAAAAGATAACATCACTGGTGGATGAAGGTTTCTCCTTAAGCATATAGGAGAACCGACAAGCTCCTTTTATGACAGACAGCTTCACCATAGGTGCACAAAGAAGTGTTGATGAAGATCCTTCCTCCTGGTTAACACTATTAACATCCCTTCAGTTGTTTGTAGTTTCAAAAAAATTTTATTTGAATCTTTTATCTGTTTTCTTTAAGGTTCCATTCTCTTATATTTTAATATATTTCTTTTTTTCTGAAGTTTTATTAAGTTCCATTGCTATTCTTAATTAATGCAATGCACTTTTTTATTTTTTTGTTTCTGTGCCCTATTTATCACACTCTTATTTCTAAGTTTTTTTTATTTTATTCATTTATTTTTTTGTCTCCTTGTGAATCTAAAATATTTTTCTTGCCAATTTGCTGCTGCTAGTACACGTGGGTTTCCCCACTGAGGGGCAACAAAGTAATATTCTATTCTATTCTATTCTATTTCAGTTACATTCTTCCTCAAAAATAGATACTTGATCAGTAAATGATGCAGCACAGATAATATAACATGCATTCCAGTTTTTAGTGCCACAATTTTATCAAGAGAGCCACAGAGAGAAGGACGCATCGCCCCCTGCTGGTAAAAGCGCTGCTGTAATCATTCTGTTTGACAGATCTATGGCTCTGTTCGAAATCCTGGGCTGCATCCTACCTAGACTGGATCCTTCCAAGTCGTTGAAAATAAGGAGACCGGAAGAGTTTAGGCTGTGAATTCGAACAGGTCTACCCTTCGGCGGGTTTTACCGCCGTATGCTCTGTTGCACATCACATTCTGCACATCTCTGATGTTGCTGCTATTTTCAAATATCCATTACTGTAAAAATGTCCATAGCTGCATATTGGTTATTTATTCCCCAGTTTTATATTGTTAAAACACTTTACAGTATTTTATTGTTTATATTTTAACTCTTCCCTATCATGTTATTCTTATACATTTTTCTAAGGTCCTCATCTGTGTGACCATTTTCAATAATCTTTCTGCTGCTGTAAATTTGCCCATTGTGGGACAATAAAGGGATTTTCTATTCTATTCTATAAAAGGGTTAGAAAGATATAAGTAAATCTAAACAATGTATGTATAAAAATATATCTGCAAAATATCTTATATTCAGCAACAAAAAATTGTGCAAAACAGCAATAATAATAAAAAAACTATCAGATTTATAGTCCCCCCCCCTGCAGATATATTAGAATCTGTCCTTAAATTCCAGACAAACCCATTTAATCAGTAACAGATAAAAACTTTAGATAAATCAAACATTACCGCCACATATCTGACTCTATAACCATTAAAATTATCATGAATTTCAGATGGAACTATTCACAGAGTTGTATTATATTAAACTGAACTTCCAATTTTCACCACTGTTCGGCGCCAAGTAACCTTTCCTCTGATCACAGCTTGCTTGGTCTCGCAATGAATCCTGGGATATCCAAGGATAGCGAGGATACATCAGACCCGTCCTTCAAATCGGGCTAAAAGAAGGACGCATTTTAAGGCCACATAACGAGGACTCTTGGAATCCGACCAGACCTCGGCGCCGCGCTATGACGTCATCGTACTTCGAATCCATCCTTCTAAGGATGCGTCCTAGGATCTCAAACAAAACATTTGTTCACTTTGAACGAGGCTGGAACTAAGTCAAGTATTTTGGTTTAACATGTGGCTTTGATGCAGGCAGTGCTGCTTTAGACGTAAGCAGGATGAACGTCCGCTCTCAGCTGCTTTGTAAATCACAATGTTGTTCTTTCCATTCCTCTAAATTCAACTGAAGTTTTTTTTTACAACTGTATGACAGAATGAAGAATTTTGTTTAAAATATGAAAATAATTTTCAGCACGTTTGCTTTTCTTCTGCTCTGTGTTTCTTATTCTTGCTGAGATCCTGGATGAACTGAGAATGAACAAGTAGACTCACACATCCCCAGCTTTCAGACGGCGCTGCGCCTTCTGCCTTAAATTCAGATTTAATGCCCTGAGGCCATATTCACAGAGGATCGCCCCATTCTGCTCCTAAATGCCACCTGCTTTCTGACTGAGAATATCCTGCAAAGACCTTTTTCTTAAATCTGCTGAGAGAAATGTTTAAGGATTAACTTATCCAGCTACGGCTGACCTCATGCATCATGTATGAACTGACTGCTTAGAACAGAATATCAGACTGTATGTATCAGGAAGAGACACTCGCAGCCCAAAAATGTCAAAAACTCTCCAAACTCACTGAAGCTGTGCCTGCATGTCACCAAACCATACCAGGACCTTTAAAGCAGAGATGGCTGCGCTCTGAGATGTAATGTTTATGATTGAAATAATGCTTGAATATTTCTAAAAAGTTTATATTTCTAAAAGTGTTGAAAGAAAATAATGTTTCGCAGTGAAAAACCAATATTCTGGCACCAAACCTCCAGCAGCAACGAGCTGCTGATGAACAGCAATCTGTCTCCATCATAAAGAAACGGAGACAATCACTGATTTTAAGAACAATTATCTGCAATAAAAACAGGATCACTGCTAATACGCATCCTTAGAGAGAGAGAACACATTCAGCGGGGATTTATCTGAAATCTGGTGTTTGACTGAGCTGCAACAGGAAGGCCAGGTGGCATTTTAACAAATGAACGCCTCGTTGTCTAAAATCCTGATCAGACTGAGTCCAGCATGAATAAACAAAACAGGGATCATTTATTTAACTCTAGGTTGGTTTTACCATCAAGTTTTTGTCAGTGTTTCCGTATTTGTTTAAAACTTAGAGCAAATAATTATTGATGCATATATTACTGCCCTTATTTAAATGCAGTTAATGCAGAAGCAGCAAACCTTTTCATTATAAACAGCTTTGATTGGTAACCAGTATGTGTCGGACAGCTATTTCCACTGAACGCATCATTAAATCTGCTCTTTGTTGCAGCCGTTATTGACTGGCATCTTAATTAAATCAACAGCAGCTTGTTTGGCTGCTCTGCAAGCAGAAACACCGATGGGTCCTCTGTTGGATTCCTGACAAAACAACTGTTTGAAGAGCATTTGACATGGCAGTAAACTCCACACAGAGTTAATGTTCTAAACACGGGCGCCGCCAAATAAGCTGGGCGTAAAATCCTGGGGATTAAAGACAAGGACGCACCTGGTGAGAGTCGCTCTAGTTTTGGAGAAAAACATGAAACTGCTGGTTTCTATCTTTGGTCATTTTTTGGCAGAGTTTTAAACACTTATTTTAGTTCCAGTCAATTCTGATTATTGATATAGCGCAAATCTAGAAGACGTCATCTGAAGGCATTTCACAGAGACAATTCAACTAAATAATTTTTTAAAGGAAAACCAGCTGATTGCTTTGAGTCATTGACTTTGAAAGACGTCCTCCTCATGTCATAAAGCGGGACAGATGGGTCCAGTATTCAAGGTGAGACCGTACGTTAGAAAGTTTAAAACATTTATTAAAATAAACTGCTGCTGTAGATCTGCGGACCTGCAGCGACTGCGGGGAAAGGGGGGACGGGGAACTGCCCAATCACTGACAATCTCTGGTTTAACAGTTCAGTCCCTACTCTGCAAGGGAGGCAGGGTCCAGCCGATGGACCGCCTAACGGGATCCAGCACAGAGCCGTCCACGGTGGCCCTGATGCAGCATACAGAGAGCTGACAGGAGACCATCCAGGTCAGAACCGGCCAGTGCAGAGATCTAGGAGTCCGTGGCCCGACAGGGGTTCTGGTCCACACAGGAAACAGACAGATCCAGGTCTCCAAGTATCCACAGAGCGGGAATACAGGTTCAGAGTTCCAGAGAGTCCAGCAGAGTCCTCAGACTGACACGCTGAGATACAGACAGGCAGGCTCAGGCGTTGAGGGACAGAGATAAGACGCGGTACCAGTCTTACCTCGGCTGGTCCTTGGCTGGTCCTTGGCTTGTCCTTGGCTAGTCCTTGGCTGGTCCTTGGCTGGTCCTTGGTTGGTCATTGGCTTGTCCTTGGCTAATTCTTGGCTTGTCCTTGGCTGGTCCTTGGCTTCTCCTTGGCTGGTTCTTGGCTGGTCCTTGGTTGGTCATTGGCTTGTCCTTGGCTAATTCTTGGCTGGTCCTTGGTTGGTCCTTGGCTTCTCCTTGGCTGGTTCTTGGCTGGTCCTTGGTTGGTCCTTGGCTGGTCCTTGGCTGGTCCTTGGCTGGTCCTTGGCTGGTCCTTGGTTGGTCCTTGGCTTGTTCTTGGCTTGTCCTTGGCTGGTTCTTGGCTGGTCCTTGGCTGGTCCTTAACTGGTTCTTGGTTGGTTCTTGGCTGGTTCTTAGCTAGTCCTTGGCTGGTCCTTGGCTGGTTCTTGGCTGGTTCTTGGCTGGTCCTTAGCTGGTTCTTGGCTGGTCCTTGGCTAGTCCTTGGCTGGTTCTTGGCTGGTCCTTGGCTGGTTCTTGGCTGGTCCTTGGCTAGTCCTTGGCTGGTCCTTGGCTGGTTCTTGGCTGGTTCTTGGCTGGTCCTTAGCTGGTTCTTGGCTGGTCCTTGGCTAGTCCTTGGCTGGTCCTTAGCTGGTTCTTGGCTGGTCCTTGGCTAGTCCTTGGCTGGTTCTTGGCTGGTCCTTGGCTGGTCCTTGGCTGGTCCTTAACTGGTTCTTGGCTGGTCCTTGGCTGGTCCTTGGCTGGTCCTTGGCTGGTCCTTAACTGGTTCTTGGCTGGTCCTTGGCTGGTCCTTGGCTGGTTCTTGGCTGGTCCTTGGCTAGTCCTTGGCTGGTCCTTGGCTGGTTCTTGGCTGGTTCTTGGCTGGTCCTTAGCTGGTTCTTGGCTGGTCCTTGGCTAGTCCTTGGCTGGTCCTTAGCTGGTTCTTGGCTGGTCCTTGGCTAGTCCTTGGCTGGTTCTTGGCTGGTTCTTGGCTAGTCCTTGGCTAGTCCTTGGCTGGTTCTTGGCTGGTCCTTGGCTAGTCCTTGGCTGGTCCTTAGCTGGTTCTTGGCTGGTCCTTGGCTAGTCCTTGGCTGGTTCTTGGCTGGTTCTTGGCTGGTCCTTAGCTGGTTCTTGGCTGGTCCTTGGCTAGTCCTTGGCTGGTCCTTGGCTGGTTCTTGGCTGGTCCTTGGCTGGTCCTTAACTGGTTCTTGGCTGGTCACTTACAATTCCTCTATAAACATATAAAATATTATTTCTGTCATGATTTGTGGACATTAGGAACTAAAGAGAAGCGCCACCTCCTGGTCAGCCCCTGTAATTCAGTGAAAGGGTGGAGTCAGAGTAAAACAATATTAAAGAGGGGGGGTCACTGCAGTGGGTGGAAGTTGGGCCTCTGCTGCCATTCGCTGGTTTTTCACTGGTAGGGGCCACTTTTAATGGCTGCTGCTGTACTGTTGAATTTCACCTTTTATCAATCAAACTTATTCCTCGTAGATTTACCATCTAATTACTTCATACCAATATTTATCTTACGGTTTTTCCTAATGATAAAATCGTATTCATTGCTCCTGACCGCCGTTGTTCTTCCAACAGGTGTGTGTTTGTTTGTGGTCCAGTAAATGGCTGATATCTCATCTGGTTTCAGGTTTATTTCTAGGAAGCATTTTCTGACGGTGAGCAGATCTGATTCTAACAGCTCTGCACATGAAGATGGGCATGAAGCTGCTGCTGATCAGCAAGGAGATAATAAACCGTTTTTAAATCAGACTGCTGGGCAACAGGTGGATGGAACAGGTGTCAGAACTCAGTGGATATCTTAAAACTCAAATCATTGGAAAAACATTTTCCAAGGACCAATTTTGAGAGAAAAAGAGAAAGCCTTGTTGCTGTAGCAACAGCTGTCCACAATCAAAGAAGAGTTTAGATTGTAAAGACAGAAGAAGTCATCTAAAACCACAGGACCTCCCTGATTCAGGCTTTGAATCTTTGAACATTTATTTGGCAAAACTAAATAGTTCATAATTGGAGAATAGAAACGGAAACTGGACAGGATTCATTTCTAAAGGAAAATCTTCACAGCAGTCGCATCCAACCTCTTTATTAAAAATAAAAACCTTGAATGAAAAACATTGAAAGTGTTGAAGGCAGCAGACCTGAATAAAATAAAATAAAATAAAATGCATCTGTGATGTTTGCTGGAAGGAACCAACGTTTGCTCACTTGAATGGTCTATTGTTTCAAACACTTGACTGTCCCATCGTGGCAGAATGTTTTTTTAAGTTGAGTGTTTTTTTTGGGTCTCTATCTTTATTTTAAGTGATGATTTTGACATTAAAATGGAGGCAGAGGAGAGAAAATAAAGCACCTATAATCTGACCACACAGCGATGATCGTTATCGACATCTGACCAATCAGAAGGTGGGCGCGAATGCAGGAAGGCGCTCTCAGTTAGCAACATGTTGTCCAGGCGACGTCATGAATCAGGTGGGAGAATAAAATAAATGGCAAAACACGAGGAAACTCTTTCTACCCTTAAAGATGTTATTGAAAAGCGACGTTGCCACTCATTAGATAGAAATCTCTATTTCCAATCTCTGTCTAGACTGGAGAATCTTCCCCATGGCCACAGGAAGTGGGGATGCTAGGGGTGCTGCAGCTCCCGCTGGTGGCCAGAGGGAGATTTTTTTCTGTAAACGTATCAAACATATTTTGCACAGTTTATACATTTCTTAGTAAAATTTTGGGAAATGATTTAGCCTTTTTCTATTGCGTGTGTTTTGGTAATAACTACATTTTTTTGTCATGGCAACCGTATAGCAAGCTAATGATCGCCGGGACAGACATATCCCGCTCGCGGCAGCAGACTAGTTAGTTGTCGTAGTCCCTCTGCTTGTCTGACCAAGATCACCTGGATTGCCCAAAAATAAACCCACCAAGCTTTGCCAGCTGCTCAGTCCTGGACTCAGTCTCGGCCTGAAGTGACACTCTTCCTCCATCATTCTCAGATCATGCAGATCTTGTCTCATTCAATTTTCCTTTTACCGCCGCTTACTTTTTATAATGAGGAACTTTCATTTATCCAATATTTACCCCTTCAGTCAAAACTGTAAAGCTTCTCTTGTCCAAAACTGGGAGTGTCCCTGGAAATCAGGGACATCTAATAACCGTAGCTCTTGGTTTTTGTCAAAAAAAAAAAAAAAACACCCCCGGTTCAAAATGACTTCCAGTGGTCCTGTCTGGCCTGGTTTTTATTCATCAGATGCCTTGTTAATGCGCTATATGCATCCACCCAGGGGAGGACCAAGTCATTGGTTTGAAAATCATAAGAAAGTCTCAAGTCTTTGACCTCGAGTCAAGTTCAAAGTCAAGATTGACGATTCCCAGATCCTGCAGATTAAATGTGTCGAGTCTTTTTCCCTCATTTTAACCAAACAGTAATTCTACATTTACACAGATTATGTAGGATTATGGATCTATTTATTAAATCAGCAGCAACTGAATTTGCAAAGAGAAAAAGTGGCTCTGATATTGGTTACAGCTGTTAAAACATATTAAGAAAATCATTGACGTTTTTTAAATTATATTTTTAATAAGATTATATGGGAAAAAAAACAAACAAGGGAAAAGAACGCAGTAAAAACAGCTTTATTTTCAGGGATGACAGTAGAAATAATGTTGATAAAGGGGCGGTTTGCTTTTAAAAAGCCGTTTTAATTTATTCCTTTAAAGGATTATTAAACCTTTCATGGTTTGTTTTCCTCCCATAGCTTTCAGAGTTGATCTTAAAGGAAACCGATCCAGTTCTTCCTGATCCGATACGCTGCCTGGGCTGAGAGTATCGCCCAGATCCAACAGCCAACTGCTGAATATATCTGTGACTGAAGGCTTTAATTTCACAGAAATCAATAAAAAGAACAAATTAACACAGATATAATGTTCTTATATTATTTATTAATTAATAAGCAGCAAAAAGAAACAACACTGGATTGGATCGCTGATATAAATACTCAGTATAGCAGCCGATATCCGATGCAGGTATCGGATCGATGCGTCTGTAGACTTTACCTCCACTCCGCTCAGCATCCGGCCTCTGTGGTTAGCTTTAAAGGATAAACTGATCCGCCGCCTCTAGATCTACGTTCTCCTTCTCCCTCCTCCAAATCCACAGCAGAGCATCAGGGCAGAGCTGGAGATCTTTAAAAGTAAACTCTAGTGAATAAGTTAACAATGTTTAAAGCCATATTAAATGAAAATCTAAATCTCCTAAAACAATTAAATAGTGTAGGAAAAAAAATTGATAAAAGTAAAAACAATAAAAGTGGTTGAACTGAGAGTCATCAGCGTTTGGAATTAGGGAAATAAACCTGATGCTCATTTTCACATCAGTCTGTTTGAGCCTAAATTCTGTTTTCTCTGGACTTTAGTTTGTGCTTAAAAATAATATAACAAAAATGTGTTACTTACTTTTTAATTAGTAATTAATAGCTTTTGGTTATTTGGATTTTTTTTTTATTTCAGTTAGACGTTTTTATTTAAGATTTATTTCAGTTTAAAGTTTTAGGTTCATATTTGTTTATTTCAAGTTGAATATTTTTTGCTCATTTATTTTTTTTTTCAGGTTAAAATTTTGGATCTATTCCTTGTAGATGATGACATTTTTTATTTATGTATATATTAGTATATTTTTTGCATGCCTTATACCCCAGTGTTTTTAGAGATTTTTATAATTTTATTTACTTATTTCATATTATATGTTTCATATTGCACGATTGTACCATAAAAAATTCCCAGTTGTGAACTCCTTCACTAACAATGGCAATAAACCCGATTCTGATTCTGAGGTTTAAATTATTGTTTTTTTACTGAAATACATTCAAACTACTGTATCTACATTTGGTCTTATTAATAAAGATGGTGTTAAATGACATATTGTTATTGTGTACATCTGATAGATTTAGGACGGGGTCTGGGCCCCTTTGGGGCCCCTTAGGGTCCAGGGCAGGCAGCGGTGTGTAAAACATGATTCAATCAGTATTAAGCCAATAATGTCGCGTTCTAAGGAATAAAAATCTCTCATAAATGTGTTTGTATCTAAAAATTAAAAGAGCTTCTATTTCTATAATCATTCAGTCTTTCCTGTTTTCACATTAATGAACATAACAGCATCAGCTGCATTTATCACAGTTCCAAACCAAAGCTGTTAAACTGGGACAGATTAATATTAATCTGTTTTAGATCCTAAAGCTGTGAGCAGTTAGCCTAGTAAACTAGCCCCACCCCCCAACGGCCTAGTTGGTCTAGCCCCAGTCAATGCCCCAGGCCCTAAATCTGGCGGGCCAATCACAGCGCAGAGAAGTATTTTGAATGTCTGGATGCAAAGTGGGCGATGTTTTGAGGGTGTGGCGACAAAGCTGCGCGACGCAGAACAGTAGCATGATGCACTGCAGCAGCAGCTTTCAATGAATCGCTCCACTGAAAGTTAAAAGTTCTCTTTCTGCTGCTGTTTTTCAATAAAAGTATGTTTGATCATTTTAGGAGAGAATATTATGCTTTAAAGCGTCACTATATTCAATGAAATTCAATGCAGTTTATTTCTATAGCGCCAATTCGCAACACAAGTCATCTCAAGGCACTTTACAGTAGAGACTGACACGGGAGTGGATTTTCACTCCTGTCCCGTCCCACTCCCACAGAAACAAATGGTGTCCCGTCCCGATCCCGGGCCAGAGTAGAAATCTAAATCCTGTCCCGTCCCACTCCTGGTGAAATTACTCCCACTCCCATTCAGAATGACTCCCGCTCCTGCACCACTCCCATTCTTGTTGTTTTTGAGCACTGGTGAAAAACTCAGAGCGGAAGCACTGTTGGTTTTTGGGTCGTGTAGTTTTTTTGACTCGCATTATAGTGTAGGCTTCAAGGAAAAAAACTACAAAATGGCGGCGCCAGGACTGGATTTTTTTTCTTTCTATTTTATTTTATTTTTTGGCATCAATCCTAGTTTTTTTATTTAGTTATTATCGTTTTGTTAATGTTTAATCCTGTACCGTCCCAATCACGTGATCGTTACTAATACTGACTCCCATCTCACGGGAATCCCACAGGAATTCCGTGACCCGTGGGATTCCCGAAAAAATGTCAGTCTCTACTTAACAGTTCAACCAGATCATACAGTCAAATTGTTTGCTCCATTTACCGATTTAATGCATCATTTAAAAAACTATTTCCAAAGTTGAGAAGACGGCGGCCACCAGCAGAGCTCCGAGGCTAACGGCAGCCAGGGCTAACGTTAGCCCGTCCTTCACACGCGGCATAGCCACGCGTGAAGGACTGCTGGCTCTGATGCCGATTTTTGACTTTGGGTTTTCGTTGAAACGTGAGGAGCAAGAGGCTCTACACTGTCTGTAGAGCTGTTTGTTTCCACTTTCCCACCAGCCTCCTGTCGCGCTTCCTACGTCACAGTCAGTTTGAGCTCATTGGTCAGAGCGTTGGCCAATAGGAACAGACATGGTTTGAAAAACAACGGGTTGTTCTCATCAACAATCTTCCTAATTTATCGGGGCCAGACTAGATTAGACATTTAATCTCACATTTAGTCTGGTTTATCAGGCTAGTGAGCAGCAGTGAAAGCATGAAGACATCGTATCCAGTGTGAATATTAGGAACGCCTGAAACGCTATTTTGACACTAATCCATAACGTACTGTAGGAACTGTCCTCGTTACGAGTCCATCAGACGTTTCATCCCTGTTTCCTTTCTGCTTCCTGCCGTCTCACTGAACTCAGATTCTAAGCGGTGATTTCTACGCTGCTGATAAAATGATTTTAATTAAGATTGTGTTCAGTTTCGATTAGGCAGATCTGGTTAATTAAAGTCCAGGTTATATTAGGAAACTAATTAAATATCATTTCTACTGAGAATGATGGATTTGATGACCAATAGCAGCATCAATATATTTATTGTTGTTTACTTTGCTGTAATGACTTTTCAGGGCTTCAGGCAATAATCCAAAGACAAACAAGAGGTCAGACCTGAACAAATACACGACATAAGCTTCAAACATTACCTGCATGTTTACCAACCGACCGATGATGATTGGTAGTTCACGGAAAAGCAATTAATAATTGTTCCAATGAATAATGCATGTGTGCAATCAGATATCTGGTGAGCAGAAAACACAGAGAGCTGAAATCCACATTTCCTGCAGAGCAATAATGACACATCTGGCAGAGCGAGGGAAGCTGATTGGATGAAATACGACTGAGAAGAGTTTTATAATTTAGCAGCAGGAAGTGGAGTGACTCAACTTTCCTGAGATTCTTAGCTTTTGTTCTTCCTGTTCTTAAAGCTTTATGGAACGTTTCTGATGATGTTCATGTTCATAGTTTTGGATGGATGGATGGATGGATGGATGGATGGATGGATGGATGGATGGATGGATGGATGGATGGATGGATGGATGGATGGATGGATGGTTTAAAGCCTTGCAGGGCAGCCTAAAGCCCACTGCCAACATTAAGACAGAAAAAAGAAAGAAAATAACAAACGATCAGTTCAGGTGTTTGAGAAAATATGGGAATCAGGAAATCTATCTATAAACCAAACTGAACGATTGTTGTTCTCTACTTCAAAAATAATTTAGATTTAGATGAATAAAAAACCTCATTTTATTTCGTGTTAAATTCTGTTTAAAGTAACAGATCATTAAAAATGTCTCCAGACCTAAAGGATGAGCAGAAGCAACAAGTTTCAGACAAAAGCAATTAAGAAAAGATCAGCAAACAAACTCCTAAAACACAAAATGTTGAAACATCTCAGTCTTCAAATGGTCCAAAAATGAAACTTCAATAAAATTGATTTAAAACAGATTTTAACCTGCGTCTCTTTTTCACTGCTTCACTCTGTAGCTCGATTTGTGAGACTAGAATAATCGATAATCGATCTCCAGATAAACAGAGTTGGTTCCCAGTAACTTTACTCTATTACAGAAATTAAGTTTTATATAAATTATATTTTCCATCTGTTAAAAGCATCATACAGTATTAAATTTAGACTTTTTTTCTTTTCAGGGATTTTATATTTTTTATATTTATTCAGAGGTTTTATAACCATTACACGATGGCCCGAAAAATATTGGTTTTAGGTTTGAAAAATAATAAGACGAAAGTTAATTTGTGTAAAAACGAAAATATAAAACTGAAACTAGCTTCTTATCAATAGCTCTGAATGAATAGTTGGATTCAAATCTGTAGTTTAGACATTTCTGAACTTGAAAGAATGAAATGAACCAAAAAGTGAAAAGTATCTGTCTAATGTCGTCTCCTGCGTGTCTCAGTTGCATCAGCGCTGTAAAAAATAGAGTGCGTTAGGAAGCTGCTGGAGTCACATGGAGTCAAATGATTGAGGAATATTGAAGCTGAATTGCATCATTCCACCCCCCCCCTCCAGATTGAAAAAGAAAATGATTCCCAGCAGCAGAAAAGCTCAACCCACCGAGCATCCAGAGGTCTCTTTCTTTCCCAATTACAGGCGGAGCGTGGGGTGCTGGGCTTCTGTGGGGGGGGTGGATTTCTGGATTACTATGGTGGGTTTCATCTTCAGCGCAGGTCTGCTGTCAGCGGCGGCTCCAGAGCTGCCGGCTGATGAGTGTGCACGTGTGTGTTTGCACGCTGGAGCGTGCCAGAAAACACCATCGATCTCCCATTTGAAGCTCTGCTCCCTGTAAACCTCATGAGCATCTTGCAGAATGCCAATTCCAAACCTCCTGTCTTTTTCAGTGGAAGCAAACATCTGTAACCTGGATGACAGAAAGTGGCTGGAATCAGGGGGGGTTTTATTCCTCCAGCCCAGCATCTCATTGCTGTCAGTCACAGGAAGGTGGACAGAAAGATCACCTCCTTTATTAAACTCTGCATGTTTCTCATCTGGGTACCTTTGAAATCAAAAAGGTGTGAAACAGTTTATAAAAAAAAAAAAAAGGTCAACAAGTTGGAAAAAGAAATGCTTTCAATTTACTAACCTAATTACCTTTTACAACCTGGAAAACTCACAAAAAAAGGAAATGAGAAGAGTTTTAAAGAAACATAATTATTCCTTATTAATTGTTCCTTTCATTCACCTGTCTAACTCTGCCTGGTTTCTCGTTACTGCTCATCTGATCCACCTGCTCCTCCCTCTATTTAAGCTGCCTGCTGCCAGTCATCAGGGTCAGATTATTTCTCTCTAGCTGGCGAGGAGAGTGGGTCAGCATTACCTGAGAGTTTCTTATTACCTGATCCTGACCTGTTCTGCCTCTCACCTACTGAGCCTGCCTTTTCCTGTTCTAAATTGTTTGTCTGATCTTTCTTTGGACTCCTGCTTGTTCTCCACGGCTACAGCATCTGGAAATATATAGGTTGCTGCCTTAGACGCCCTTACGGAAGAGGATTAGGGCCACTGAAAAGAAAAAAAAAAAGTAGACTGATTTTTAAATTTTATTTCAGTTTAACATGGGAATAAAGTCAGAATTCTGAGATTAAAGTCAGAATTCTGAGAAAAAAGTCAGAATTCTGACTTTAATCTCAGAATTCTGACTTTATTCTCAGAATTCTGACTTTTTTACCATACTAAACTGAATTTTTTTTTTTAAATCAGTTAACTTTTTTTTTTTTCAGTGGCCCTAATCCTCTTCCGTACGCCCTAGACCAGGGGTCACCAACCTTTTTAAGGCTGAGGGCTACTTCATGGCTACCAAGTCATAGGAAGTGCTACCAATACTGACCTATGAACTGGAGGGATCAGTGTTCACCTACAGTAAATCTCATCCATAAAAACAAATTTTTATTAATTTCTAATTTTCTTTTTAATGTTGTCATTTTGAAACCACTGAAATATGATGAAATAATACATAAATGATTAAAAAGAAGAGCAACAGAATAAAAAAAAAAAATAACTTAACCCACTGAGTAAGTTCTTCTGTTTTCAGAAGAAGTAGAGGGCCCCCCATGTGGTCCTTGAGGGGCCCTTGGTGCCCGCGGGCACCGCGTTGGTGACCCCTGCACTAGACGCTGCTACTGCAAATCCGCAGATTTTAAATAAACACTTTTTGAATAATCCCACAGTCTGTCGTCTTGAATACCGGGTCCTCTGTTCTGAGCCCTGACAGGAACAAGGTGCAAGTTAGATGAGCAAGCATAGAGTCACAGTGGGGGGAAAAATCCCCTCTCTGACGGAACCAGGTACAACATGGCGGTCTTCTCTTGGACCGGCTGGGGATGCTGACATTTCACAAGTTTCAGGTGAAGATTTGCTTAAATGTTATTCTCTTTTCCAGTTACTCTCACACACATATAGGACCTGAAGTCCTCCTGATGGATAAGTGGAATACAACAGCAGATGATGAAGCAGAGAGCTGCTCCTATTCTAATAGGTAGGGAAGGTGTAAAATTATGGAATTGTATAAATCATCTTATTAGTTCTGATAGAAGATCAACGGAAAACAAGATATCCTTGAATCCCTGGGCGTTATCTGAATGTTGGATGGATGGATGGATGGATGGATGGATGGATGGATGGATGGATATAATCTGGCACTGATGACTGGTAGAAGACAGGTTAAATAGAGGCTTGAACAGGTGGAACCAATGAACGGTAATGAGAAACTGGGCGGAGCTAGAAAGGTGACTGAAATGAGAAAACTGGCCAGTCATCAAAGCAAAGATCATGACAATCAGCGGAAAGAGAGAACAAAGCCATAGCAGTGCTAAGCTAGCGCTAGCCTAGGCTAGCTACCCCTTCCTACCAGAAATAAAAACCGTGTAAATGCGATAAATGGTCAGTAGAGAAGGACAGCAGTAGAAACTATGTTTTAAAGTACTTCTGTACAGTTAGAGTAACTTAGAGATATCAAAGAAAAAAGAGCTTAATCCAGACGGAGAGCCTGAACAGCACCAGAAAGTAGCTCAGCAGTCAAAACAGAAAAGTGAACGCGATACATGTCACCAACACCATTTATAGCTAATACAAGCTAAAATTTAAATGGGATCCTAAAGACATGCCTTTCTGAATGAATATACATATAATTCTTATAAATTCTCTTAAATTGTATTTGGAAAATGTATTTCTATTTGTTGACATGAGCTTGATATAGCAGAAGAAGAGAAGTCGTCATGAGCATCATTTTATACGGTGCGGGATGGGTTAGTGTGACAGCTCCTTGGAAGTGAAACTACCATAAATCCTCTAATATAGGACGGGGCCTTTATTTCACTCAGGTACATCTTGGTCCAGGCCATTATTGGCAGAAGGGCCAGAATTCGAGGCAGGCCTCTATTTCTATTTGATCAAAACAGACGACCAGTGGAATGAATAAAAAACAGATTTTGTGTCTCTTTGAACCAATAAAATACTAGGTTCATTTATTGAGAAAGTACAGTTACCGTAACGGCATACAGAACATTATTCAGACATCTTCCAGCAGCTGAAAAATTTCTGCACAGCAATACGAAAAAAAAAAAGACAGAATGGAGTCTTGGCTAACTTGCGAAACAACGTTTTTAAAAAATTAATGGAAACTGTTATGCCATCACAGCGAAATTTTATTTGAGGTAAGCTAAGTGGAAGCAGGCTACCAGTATCGTATATTTCAAGGGAAATTCAGAACAATGAAGGCCAACGAAATTCTGTCATTTTAACGCTGCCTGGTTATAACCAGACCTACCGTTGATCACACGTCTTTCAGATCAGAACGATTGTGTAAGGCCACTACGATCTCTGCGCTAAGGATGGGACTTCCCATGCTAATGGCTTGGATTCGTCAGCAAACACTGCCCCCCTGTGGTACTTGTATTACTATTACAAGTTGTTGAGGACTGCCCAGAACCATCGTTGGTTCTAATATAAGTGTCCAGCCATTATTTACCTCCGCCGACAGCGAAACCGGCCATTGTTAGAGACTCAGCCGCTAATGGAATACAGGCCAATATTAGAGGATTTACGGTATTTAGATTAACAGTTACTGCTGTATCTACAAATCTCTGCATCCTCTTTGCTTTGTACACTATATGCCTTCCTGGTGGAGTCCAACCTCATTGATATACTCTGGAGATATAAAAGAAAGGGGTTGAATTTATGAGCCTTGGTTTAGAAGACATGTATGTGACCCTGCATATATCTTTAGAAAACACCATTCTGACCTGTGATCCGTCCTTTTTACCTGCTTCTTGACTCTTATCACAGCATGAATCACTGTCTGAGGTTTCATTCTATGCGTTAGGTCGACCTGAGCAGCAGGGCTGAATTTTAAACCAGTAATGTTTTGCTTGTAGACATTACCCCTGAACAAACAATAATAATAATACATTTCTTCCAAGGATGAACGCCGAGGCTCATTGAAAATACATCACTCTGTTGTCTGCAAATAAAAATGTTAATCTAAGAACAGTATGGCTCTTTTCCCATTCAGTTTCCTTCTCAGGAACATTACTATCTCACTGATGCATCATCATACCAATGGCTCTATGAATGTGTTTATATAAAGTCCCTGTGGATTGCAAAATTCCTCTTTAATATAATACCTTCAATTTCTTACAGATTCCATAAATGCAAATATCACAATTTCCTTTAAATACGTTTAACGTCTGAATGTTGCATGTGACCACTGGGGAAACATACCAGGCTTGATAGTGGTGTTAGGTTGGAAGGAGGATGAAACGGGAGGACGTGGCGGCGTCAGGCCGAGCTGTCAGCGAGGTTGTGGTGTTCTGCGCTTGGAGGTCAGACGCGATGGAGATTCTGTAGCTAGAGAAGGAGGAGGAGCAGCAGGTAATGAGGCCACAGACAGGTGAGCAGGAATGACAAGGTGTGATTGTTTGGGTGGTAGACGTCAGTTGGAAAGTTGAGCTAAGGCGGCTTGATGATTCCAGTCCAACTCTTTAAATAGTCCTGACACATCTAAGGCAGAGAGGGGAGTGGATTTAGGGAGGAGAATGTCTTTAACTTGGTCAGACACACTCAGCCTCTTCCAAGGCGGGCTGAGAGTTGCGATAGTGTCCATAGCATTTCTACCATTTTGCCTTGGTGTCATCCTGGCTGGGCTCTGCCGGGTCCAATATGGCTGGTTTAATGGATTATAAAACTCAATATTCTTCACCAGCAGGTTTTAATGTTTTTAGCTAACATGGTTATTTATGGCCGTTTCTCAACGAGAACGCGAGTACGTACTCGCGTTCTCATCAAGTCCGTTCTTGGCGAGAACGCAGGAAGATCGGACTTGACGAGAACGCGAGCACGCGAGCACGTATGTGTATTGGAACAGAAGCGTACTCGTGACGTCATCACAGGCAACGTTCTTTAGCATTTCTTTAACAGTCAAAACTATTTATTCCCTACACAAAATATTTTGAAAACAATATTTTTAATTTCTAAAGCTTAAAAAACATTAAAAAAAATTACCGAACCGCAAAAAACCGCCATCAGAACGAGCGGTAGTTCACACATAACTAGACTGAGAGAAGTGCACTACAGACGGGGTAAATTTAGCCCTGGCTGCGGTTACCCTCGGAGGTCTGCTGGTCACTCTGGTCCGCTCAACGTCTGACTTTTTTTTTAAATTTCGCACTAACTCTGTAAACAGGCCACACAGGGAGGCTTCAATGTATAATGTTATCGCCTCAAACGATTTCAAAACGTACTTTTGAAGAACAACAGCAGCAGAAAAGGGAATGTTTAACTTACCACTGTGAGCGCTGTCTGGAATCAAGCTGCGGCCGCGGGGCATTCTGGGGAAGCGGTCAGTCTGAAGAACGCACAAGTCTGCTCTGATGCATGCTCGATAAAGAGGGCGGGGCCAGAACAACATCCGGGGATATGGTGCGTTCTCGATTTGGCGTTCTCGAGAATTGGAACGGTACTCGGGCTGAGGCTGATGACGTGTCACGAGCACACGAGAACGCTCAAGAACGCATATTGAGAAACGGCCAATATCTTCCTTTCACCACAGTTTAGTTTAATTCTATTCAGTCTATTTCTATAGCACCAATTCAGAAAACATGTCATCTCAGGTCACTTTCCAGTTCACCAGATGATCCAGTTAAATTGATTCAAATTTTAAGGAAAACCAGCTGATTGCATCGACTCATTGACTCTTCAGCAATCCATCACACTAAGCATGCTTGTAGCGACAGTGGAGAGGAAAAACTGTCTGTAAACAGGAGGAAACATCCAGCAGAACCAGGCTCAGTGTGAGCGGCCATCTGCTGAGGCCGACTGGGGTTAAAGTTTCAAAACACTGGGTTTTTATCCAATCACAGCAGCAATAGCAGCTATGCCATATCTTAATTTGTTTCACAACTAGCGGAGCTAGGTGATAAAATTAACGGTCCGGAGAAAAACCCAGACATCTTTGCAGGTAAAACCCACTCAGCTATGTTGGTTTTATTTTAGCCACTTGTGGTTGATCCGATGATGTCACATCACTGCATTTCATTTCTGCTAAAACATCTGTAGGCTTCTGGTAATAAGGAATTTGTGATTTAAAAAGGCATGGTAGGGTCATTGCGGTGCTGGGGGGCAGTAACCCCCCCACACTGGAGAAGTGTCTCCATCAGATACCTGAAGAAACATCAGAAATCTCAGTCCAGAAAGGAGCAGTTCTAGGGACGGCTAAGTTGGTGAGAGGAACCCTCAGGATCACAGGCCTCTGGAAGAGAAGCCCAGCTGGAGATGAAGGAAACCGTTTTGTTTGCATAATTAGAAAATTAATCAAATATTGCCAACAAACACTCATCATTTTTCCCCCATCTAATTCTGATTAAATTACACAAACTGGCTCTTTCTGGAGGGTGCTGATTCTCAGAACAAATCAACATTAATTATACGCAGACCGATGCATATTTTAGCCAGAGCTGCAGATCTTAGACGTAACATTACTGACATTAACTTGCAAAGCGGAAAATGTGAAAACATGAACATTACAAAGTATGAAGCTCCTCCATTGATCTGATCAAGCTGGCAGAGGTGAAGGAAAAGCGACTCTATCAGCAGCCTTTGCCCAGAGGAACGCTTATTAGTCTCACTTTATATATAAACCATGTCAGACGCCTTAGAGAATGTAAGTTTGTTGGGAATTTTATATAGAAAAACAACAATCTATGCATATATATACAAACAGAAACTCTATCTACTATCCTTGTGGGGACTTCCCATTGACTTCCATTCATTTCTTTGTCCTAACAAAGACTCTTACCCCAAAGGCCTGAACACATCGGCTGCAAACGACTTTTTAATCTCTGATCCGATTTTTTCCGTGTTCCACTGACTGCATAGAGAGGCTCCGACTAGGCAGGATGAGCAGATCTGTGCAGATTTTTCTTTCTTGGACAGATTATGAAATTTTTTTTTTTTTTTTATTACACAGGCACATTCTATAAAGCAAAGCTCTACTTAACTAACCTGACTCCGCCAGATGGATTTCCTCCGTATATTCGTCTGGAAACCTTCCGTAGAAGTAATTTTGGGAAGGGGCGAAAATACTGGTTAGCTGATTGGCCTATGTTGGTGATAGACGGGCCAAATAAACCAATCAGATCAACGAAGCATATGACGTACTAACAGAGCGACGACGAAGAGGAGCCAATTGATAGATCAAACTCTTGCTGAAACCAGTCGGGAGAAGAGCAAAAACATCTTTTCCTCTGAGAAAAGCCTCCAGAGCAGTGTTTTGCTCTTCTTTCAGTGAAGAAATACTCTGTAATTCCCATAAAACTTGCTCGATAGCCACGCTAACGCTAGTTTCATCGGCTGAAGCCGCCATGTTCTTTAGACTGAACTGTCGCGCTTCTCGTTGCGTCACACCTCAACCCGCCTCAAAGCCAACGCTGATTGGACGTTCGTTTGGTGAACGGCTCCAAATTTTCTTTAACGGAGAGTCTCCAGACTGATTAGTGAGTGAAACCTTGAAAGCTCGCGAGATCAGGATAGTCTCACGAGGCTAGTACTTAACCAGTCTGTGCAGCAACTAGAACCAGAACAGATAGAGAATGTTCATCTATTAAAAACATAATAAGATCTACATCTAGAGAAAAGAAAAACGCAGCAATAAACGGTTTCTATGGTGACTGAAGCAGAGAGGTGATTCTCAGAGAGATCTGGGTGTTAGGTTTCTGTTTCTGTGATGTTTTGCTTTTAAGTATCCAGTTTTGCTTCTCTCCCTGTTTTCTAGTTTTTATGGTTTAATTCTTTGTTTATTGTGTTCTTTGTTTTATTTCTCAATTACTGTCTCAGTCTTGGTTCTGTTATATTTCCTTTTTAGTGTTCAGTTTTATTTTTTCTCCTTGTTTTCTAGTTTTAGTGGTTTTATTTTTATCTTGATGTGTTCTCTGGTTTATTCTTAGTTACTGTCTCAGTCTTGGCTCTGTTATGTTTTTCTATTGAGTTTTCAGTTTTACTTAGCTCCATGTTTTATATTGTTAGTGGTTTAAATCTTATTTTGTTATGTTTTCTGGTTATTTTCAGCTTTCTAGGTTTTTATTTGTTCCCCTCTGCTGCCCTCTTGTGTTCTCCTTTTTCCCTAGCTCTTTTCCTCTCCTGCCCTGTGCTCACCTGTTCCCAATCTGCTCATTAATCTTCTCTTTGTCTCAGTCTCGTTTAAATGCTCACTCACTTCAGTTCTTGTTTGCTGGGTCCTCGTCTAACTTCGTCTTACTTGCTCCAACTTCGTCTCTCTGAGTTTTGATTCCCCTGATGTCTCCATGGTTTTCTGGTTCATTTTCTACCTATGTTTTCATGTTTTGAGTTTAGAATTTTTGGACTCTTTGTTTCTTGTTTGTTTGGACTTTCTTCATTAAATCAACTATAAATTCATCTCTGCCTTCCTGCCTCTGCTTTTGGTTCCTCTATCCTCAAACAAATCCTGAAACTGGGAAGTTTATCCAAGTTTTTCTTTCTTTTTTCATAAGGAGGTGAGAGATACGCTGCGCTTACCTGCTCTGTCTCAGTAGCAAATTTCTAGGAAATTGTCCCCAGAGTAACAAAAACAAGGCCACAAACATATGCTGTAAATGCGATGCTCATATCATGACGCCTGATCTACATGCAGCTCATTAACGGTGTTTTGTGGTGATGTGAGCTGCTAGTTCATTTAGAAATAGCTGTGTCTGGGTCACCTTTCATTATAGAGACATTGCTGTGCTTCATCTCAGCAGCACTGAACTACATAACGTTGCTGAGTAGCAGGCAAGTCGTCTCCAGATCTAATATTATCCCCATTTGCAAACAGTGAAAAGAGCTCCATCATCTAACTGCCAGACTTGAGGGGATGAATCTCTGCAGATGATTATTTATGGATAGATAGAGGAGCTTCATTCTGTTTCCTCTTTATATAAATGTAAATGTTCTGAACATGTTTAAATGTTTCTTGATCTGACAGTGAGCTGTTTCAGAGGATTTATATCAGGCTAATGTATACTATATATATATATATATATATATATATATATATATATATATATATATATATATATATATATATATATATATATATATATATATATATATATATATATATATATATATATATACATTGTATATGTGTATCCAAAGGTTCCTGCTCACTGAATGTAATAACTAGCAGTAAGGGAATGCACATACTGTCTTGGTAATCTGAAGGGTTGCTTTTTTCCAATTAGGGTTGGGAAGGGGTTAATTTGACCACTTTTACATTTTAATAACAGAAACCATCAAAGGTATTCAAATAGGAAATGTAACAAGTGCAGATATAATGAGAGGAAGATCAGTGTGAGGGTAAATAAAGAGATCAATTAGCAAGAAGCCCAATTAAGACATCAGCAAACCTCTGCTCTATAACCACAGCTCCGCCATGTTTACATCATCAGGAGCCGTTCAGCTTCAATATGCATCTAATAAACAGATAAAATAAGAGTATAAAGCATGAAAATAAAATATATCCCATTCACGAGAGATGCTGATTATTTATAAACTAAATCCATCCTTCTGTCTTTGTGCAGGAAGTCTTAGTTTCTCCATTTAGTTTCAGCCATTGAGGCCAGAAACACTTTGAACTATAATGTCTCCACCTGATCCGTCCTGGAAGCACGATCTGAACCATCAACTCACTTATACAACCAGATATGCATCCAAGTCGCCCTCGATTACGTTTTACCCTGCCTAAAAGTGGTAAACATACTAAACTGTAATGTGTTAAAGCTTTATAATGTATTTCCTGAGAAAATAAATGCATTTAAATCATTTGTTTTATCACTCTCTGCACCAGAAATGGGATCCTACGCTACTTCCAGGAGCTAACCTTTTCAGTTTTAGATTTAAACATAAATCTATTCTTCTTGAGTTTTATTTTTTCCTTTCGTTTTGACCTTATGATATATAGTGCTTCACCTAAAGAAAGAAAACAACTCAAATACAGATAGTTTAATTATATTTTGTCTGACTGCTCGGAGCATGTCCCATGATGATGATGTCAGAGAAGCAGTTTAATGGAGAAAATGTAAAAAGCATAAAATTGTCCCAAAAAGTCATTTTTTTAGATGTAGTGGAGCATTATTTATTGTTCAAAGATTAAAATAAGTTCTTTTAGTACCATTATTACTTTATTTATGGAGACCTGGATGAATATTGTACCAATGGTACGGATCGTGCTTCTGGTATGTATAAGGTTGTGATAAAAAACAGAATCTAAAATGCAGATTGTTTCTAGCTGAACTTGGCTGTGAACGTTTAGCTCTAACTGAACAATCAGAGGACAGAAAATGCTGATGTAGGGGCGGGGCTAACCACTGATTGTCAATTCAATTTAATTCAATTCAGTTTATTTATATAGCGCCAAATTCCCATCATGTCATCTCAGGTCACTTTCCAGTTCACCAGATCATCCAGTCAGATTGATTCAAAGTTTTCTATCTAAGGAAAACCAGCTGATTGCATTGACTCATTGACTCTTCAGCAATCCCTCACACTAAGCATGCTTGTAGCGACAGTGGAGAGGAAAAACTCCCTTTGAACAGGAAGAAACCTCCAGCAGAACCAGGCTCAGTGTGAGCGGCCATCTGCTGAGGCCCACTGGGGTTCAAGGAGACAGAAGTAGACATAGAAAAAGAAGCATAGATACAAAAGGCAACTGTCAACCAGCTCCACAGGCGGCCCCGTCCAGGAAACACACAGCCAGGCAGACGAGCTCCGAGCCAGCTCCCATGTCAGAGGATGAAGAGAGCACATCCAGTTAGTCACAGTCAGAGAAACAGGACTACACTGGAAAACAGGCCAAGCTCCAACATCTAGAAACAAAGGTGTTGATGGCAGCAGCACAGCTGATATTTCTCTCCAGGATGGAGTCACAGCCAAACAGGAACAGACCAGATGAAGCTACTATGAGGAAAAGCAGAGAGAGCAGAACGTTAGAGATTGAACTAACAGATTCTGCAGAGTGGGAGAATAGAGATAGAATGAAGCAGAATGATGAAATGGGGGTCCCTATGTCCTCCAGCAGTCTAAGCCTATAGCAGCAGAACTATAGAGATAGCTCAGGATAACCTGAGCCACTCTAACTAGAAGCTTTATCAAAAAGGAAAGTTTTAAGCCTAGCCTTAAAAGTAGACAGGGTGTCTGCCTCACGGACTAAAACTGCTAGTTGGTTCCACAGGAGAGGAGCCTGAGAACTAAAATTGTCCTGCATGTTAGTCTTATATTATCTGTGATAAGCCTCAGCCTTGCCTTTAATTTCACCAGTAAAATTCAGGTATTACTGGTGCAACTCTAGAATAAAAAAAATCTTTTATTGGGCTTTTCCAGCCAGTAAGGTAATAAAATAAACAGATGAGTTCTTAAAGCAAAATTGTTAACTGAACTAAAACTACAATCACACTCCAATTTCAGCTTCTAATCTGTTCATAAAAACAATAACGCTACGAACAAACTGAACTTTAAATTGTTCACCATTCCAGTCTGAAATAACAGCTTTAGATCCAATAGCTACAGCTCCCCATTACATATATCCTCCATTTCTCTTCAGATTATTTTGCCTGTTGTTGATTTGATCCTTCCTCTGATGAAATTCAGCCATCTTCCATCTGCTGGATGAAGATCTACAGTTGGTTTTTGTTTCCTTGTTTTTCTCCTGCTCTGATGGCCCACAGGTGGCGCCGCTGGTGACTGGTCGCTCGGAAGAACCAGCTATTCAGCAGAGCTGGACGTAAACCAGGGCTGCTGCTCTAGAACCTCTTTTGTTTGGTCTAAACTGATGCAACCTGTTTGAAAACATGTTCAGGAACCTGAACGGGCTAAGCTTTTATTTTGACTTACTGTATTTGCACCATTTCATCTCTTTGACATGAAAACTGGCTCAAACTACACAACACAGATCTATAGATCCATTTTTTTGTATCTAGAGTTCAGGCTTCTGCTGGCATAATAGTAGCATAATGATGTGCCAGATGTATCCGTGGTTTCAGCTCCATCTATGTTTAAATGCCAGAACCTACTTGAGTATTGTTCTTAACAACGTCCAATCCTTGTTCAACCAACATATCTATATATGCAGATCTACATAAAAATAAGATGACAGATCTGTAAGCAAAGGGGCTCAATTTTTTTTCTTTTACCTGATTTATCTCATTAGATGAATCTAGCCATGAAAAAAAAATAAGTATGCAAATGAAATGTGAAGGATCACAAGTTCCCAGCTGACTTGGAACCATCTGTAAGCCGATGCTGCTCACTTATGATTTTCCTCATCTCCATATCGATTGATGTCAGGGGCGAGAAGGTTAATTAAATGTGGAAGTTGTCACAGGAGAAATACATTTAACATGAAGTAAGGCAAGGAGGAGTCAGTGTTTTAGTTGCTACAACAGCAATTAATGCAGAAATAATGAGGGAGCATCTAAATGGACACGGTTTTATGGACGAAATAGCCTGTCAGAGAAACCTGTTTGAGGAACAGGCTTAGGCTACGTTCACACTGCAGCCTGAAGTGACCTAAATCGGATATTTTGGCCTATAAGCGACCTGTATGTCATGATCTTTGCGCTGATGGTTTGGTTTTCTTCCATTGCTCGTTACTCCCCTGGTCCTAACTGGTCCAGCGGCTGATTAACGCCGATCGTTTCCACCTGGTTCCTCTGCTATTTATGCTGTTTTTTTTGCCTTCCATCAAGGCCAGATTATTCGAGTGCTTTGGTGAGACTAACTCTAGCTTTCTTTCGTCTGTTCTGTTTTCCTGGTTGTGACCCGTTTCTGCCCTGTGGATCCTGAGTTTTGCTTTGACCCTGTCTGCTCTTGGACTGTTTACTGGATTCTTCCGGCTTCTGAACCTGGACCTGTCTTCTGACTCCGGCTTTGGATTTACCCTTATGGACACTGTTGCTGCTTGGCGTCGGCTGGCGTCTGCTCCGCTTGGTCTCTAGGAACTCTGGGGGCGGCGCCCGCCGCAAGCTGTGGAGAAACCTCCCGTTAGGATTCAGCTCCTGAACTCACTCAGGTCTGTGACTTTGCTCCAAGTCATTATCAGCCCAACAAATCCAGTCACTGACCTTTATCTCCTCTCTGCAGAGATCGAGCAGCCCCGCCCCCCAGTTTGTTTTAATAAACGCTTTGAACTTTCCCACTGCCTGTCTCGCCTCGAATTGCTGGGTTCAACATTCTGAGATCTTTTCATGACTGTCTGAACGACACAGATACGATTTTTTCCAGTGCGACCCAGAACACTTGGCTCTGTGATCCTGAATCCAATACGAATCGGATCTTTTCAAATGCGACCTGTGTCTGAATATCCAGGTCGCATTCATCCGACCTCAACGTCATTAATACCCGACAAAGGTCACTATTCTGGGTCTTGCTATGAAGAAGCGACAAGAAAAACAACAACCATGGCAGCAATGATGCGGAGAGCAGTATTTATGTTTAACCATCTTAAAAAGATTGAGTTTTTATGGCTGGGAAAGATCACTAGATGCGCTCCGTCACTACCATCCATGCTTACTTCAGTAAACACAGAACACGCTGGCCTGTGATGTCATTGCGTCCTGCACTGCGCATGCGGGACACATAGCCTTAGACTCTTCTGATCTAAATGTAATAACAAGCATAAGAAAAGGACTGCATAAACTATATATGGAAAGCACAACTGAACAGCTGTGTCCTGCCTTTGGCTAACCTGAAGTTCACACAAACGTTTAAATAGTGTCATTATCTTCACACTGATGACTGGTTTGATTACTCATTTCATTGACCTGTCCATTTCGTTGTTCCTCTCATCTGATCCACCTGCTCCTGCCTCTTTTTAAGCTACTTGCATCCATCATCATCAAGGCCAGATTATTCTCGTTCTCTCTAGCTAGTGGTGAGAGTGTTTTTAGAGTTCTTTGGTGTTTCTGATTTCCCGATCCTGACCTGTTCTGCCTCTCAAACACTGAGCCTGCCTCTTCCTGTCTGAATAGTTTGCTTGACCTGGCTCCTGTCGCTCCAGACGCCTGATTGTTCTCCAGGGCTACAGCATCTGGGATTTAATGGCATCTAACTCACACTTGATCCAGTTGAGGGACTCTGATTTTGAAGCGAACAGGAAGCAACAGAACAGTTGTACATTGATTTCCTTTTATGTTATTTTCTGTTTAAAATAACTTGCATCTGTTCATTTCTATGTCTGTTCACTGTGTGGGTCAGCCAAAATGGACATCCTTATGCTGACATAGAGTGGCTCCAGCATATGGTAACGCTGTAGGCTGTGTAAGAAGGCCTGGATGCTGACTGGGGGCCTTTTGGGAGGGACACTTCCTGGATGTCTTTAAATAAAATGGGATAAAATCAGAGGCTCTCTGCTATGGAAGAGGATTAGGGCCACTGAAAAAAAAAAGTAAACTGATTTTTAAATTTTATTTCAGTTTAACATCGGAAAAAAGTCAGAATTCTGACTTTTTTCTCAGAATTCTGACTTTAATCTCAGAATTCTGACTGAATTCTGACAATAAAAAAAAGTCAGAATTCTGAGATTAAAGTCAGAATTCGGAGAAAAAAGTCAGAATTCTGAGATTAAAGTCAGAATTCTGAGATTAAAGTCAGAATTCTGAGAAAAAAGTCAGAATTAACTTTTTTTTTTTTTCCAGTGGCCCTAATCCTCTTCCGTACTCTGCTTCTCAGTGGGTTCTCCCTGAATGGTTGCGATTTAAGGGCCTAAAAGACGCTGAGATCTTCCTCTGCAATTAGTGCTTGTATCAATAATTCATGTTAACCATGACTGAGTTGACTAACCATGACACGGATCTTCACCAGGTAATAAAAGGATGTTACAACTGAAAAGTTGGTAAAAAAAAATGAGATCCTGAATCTGATTGGCTGTGAGCAAACTTCCCTGCAGTAGAGGAAGCTATGTTCTGCATTCGGTCTCATGCACACACAAGAAGTGTAAATTAAAGCTAAATTAAAAGAGATAAAAAACATTATATATGTACACTCACCGGCCACTTTATTAGGTACACCTGTCCAACTGCTCGTTAACACTTAATTTCTAAGCAGCCAATCACATGGCGGCAACTCAGTGCATTTAGGCATGTAGACATGGTCAAGACAATCTCCTGCAGTTCAAAGCGAGCATCAGTATGGGGAAGAAAGGTGATTTGAGTGACTTTGAACGTGGCATGATTGTTGGTGCCAGAAGGGCTGGTCTGAGTATTTCAGAAACTGCTGATCTACTGGGATTTTCACGCACAACCATCTCTAGGGTTTACAGAGAATGGTCCGAAAAAGAAAAAACATCCAGTGAGCGGCAGTTCTGTGGGCGGAAATGCCTTGTTGATGCCAGAGGTCAGAGGAGAATGGCCAGACTGGTTGGAGCTGATAGAAGGGCAACAGTGACTCAAATAACCACCCGTTACAACCAAGGTGGGCAGAAGAGCATCTCTGAACGCACAGTACGTGGAACTTTGAGGCAGATGGGCTACAGCAGCAGAAGACCACACCGGGTGCCACTCCTTTCAGCTAAGAACAGGAAACTGAGGCTACAATTTGCACAAGCTCATGGAAATTGGACAATAGAAGATTGGAAAAACGTTGCCTGGTCTGATGAGTCTCGATTTCTGCTGCGACATTCGGATGGTAGGGTCAGAATTTGGCGTCTACAACATGAAAGCATGGATCCATCCTGCCTTGTATCAACGGTTCAGGCTGGTGGTGGTGGTGTCATGGTGTGGGGAATATTTTCTTGGCACTCTTTGGGCCCCTTGGTACCAATTGAGCATCGTTGCAACGCCACAGCCTACCTGAGTATTGTTGCTGACCATGTCCATCCCTTTATGACCACAATGTACCCAACTTCTGATGGCTACTTTCAGCAGGATAATGCGCCATGTCATAAAGCTGGAATCATCTCAGACTGGTTTCTTGAACATGACAATGAGTTCACTGTACTCAAATGGCCTCCACAGTCACCAGATCTCAATCCAATAGAGCATCTTTGGGATGTGGTGGAACGGGAGATTCGCATCATGGATGTGCAGCCGACAAATCTGCGGCAACTGTGTGATGCCATCATGTCAATATGGACCAAACTCCCTGAGGAATGCTTCCAGCACCTTGTTGAATCTATGCCACCAAGAATTGAGGCAGTTCTGAAGGCAAAAGGGGGTCCAACCCGTTACTAGCATGGGGTACCTAATAAAGTGGCCGGTGAGTGTATATATACATACATATACATTAAACAGTAAAATATTATATATAAACGATACATTTTACATTTTATCGCAGTAGTAAACTAAACAGATAGGCAGGCAGTGTCAAAATAATTACAGATTAAGTGAGAATAATTTTTTTTCAGGATGGTTTTCTTTACTTTAAGTTAATATGAATTATACCATAAAGAAATCTGTGTTCAACAGTAATGATGTCATGGCTCAGACAATTGGACCCAGAATTCAGGAAAAGAATGTGGCTTTATTAAAAAGCTCTGGATTTGAGATGCGTCAGCTGGGACCGGCTTCCTAGCCTTGTGGATGGATGGATGGATGGATGGATGGATGGATGGATGGATGGATGGATGGATGGATGGATGGATGGATGGATGGATGGATGGATGGATGGATGGATGGATGATGGATGGATGGATGGATGGATGGATGGATGGATGGATTAGAGCGCCCCCACCCTTAGAGTGCCCCCACCCTTCCCCAACAACTTTCATTGCAAAGTTACACCCTTGAGCCTACATACCTTAAATTCACGGTCCTTAAAAAGTCTTAAAAGGCATTGAATTCTTTAAAATAAAACTAAGGCCCTAATTGGTATTAAAATGTCTTCAATCAGTCTTTCGTAGGTCTTAATTTTTAAAACACCATAAATAGGATCATTTTTATTACGATTTATTTTTGTAATCTAAATAAAACGTTAAAATTGACAATATTTTTTTTTATTATATTTTTATTATTGGTTCCGTCCCGATAGCGGAACCAATAAAGCGTTGTTGCGGCCGGGACATTTGGGAGATGCTCCATTAACTTTTTGTCTGGAAAATATGAGCAAGTGTAAATGTAACCAAAATTGTCTCCAGCCAAGAGTTTCCTCCATGGCTAAAACCAGGGAACATACATGAGGCTCAGTGGATTTAGTGCAAGAAGCGATTCAAGCTCGGAACAATGCGAATTAAGGCAGTGGAGTCGCACATGCACGAAACACAAAGCGTCAAAATGGAGTTACAGAGAAACAGGCGGTATTTCTCAGTTTAGTTCCACCCTTGTCTCTGCAACGCCTCCACTTATCACCAAATCAAACATACTAAGAAAACGAAACAAAGAAAAATAGCTGCTAAAAAGACTTAGCACTGGTTATGTTGGGGCTTTAAAACTGATTAGTTTTGTTCCCTGCTAAAACAAAGTTTGTGAATTCAGGTAAATAATTGTTCAAATATATCTGTCATTTGTGTGTTTTTAGCTTTCTTCCTGTATGGGAAGCTTTTCAACATTTGAAACATTAGTGCAGTGGTTTATGTTAAAATAAACCTTTGGGTTAAGTTGATGCAAGCAGGTTTTTCTTGTGTTTCTTGTGAATTTGGTCTTAAATTTTTATTTCAAGTGGCATTAAAAAGTCTTGAATTTAACTCGCCTTATGCTGTAGGAAGCCTGAAATTATAACAGTGTCAATTAATGCTATCCATCATTTTTATGAGTTTTAAAATGTCTTTCCATCCGTCTGAAAGGTAAATCATCTTTTTCAGGAACATGTGTTTTAGAGGGTCACAATTTTCAGTTTAGTAGAGAAATATAATTTAAAATCTTTTGTCCCTCTGCTCTGTGAATGAGATGTGATGAAGTAGATGAAGTATTTTCTGAAAGCCTTTCATCTTCCGTCCTCCACGCATGTCGCCATGCGTTCATGCCTGCGGCGGCCAGCAGGCCCATGATGCTATCATCACTGTGGTTTCTTTAAAAAGGGATGCTTTGTTTTCTAGTCTGAGGATAAAACTTTTCTCCAGAGGGCATTCTTCCTGATGTCTGAGCAAACTGAAACTGTAATTCAGCTTGAAAGTGTTTTTTTCTGGAGCGTCTTGATTTTAAGCATTTTATCATGTTAAGGTAGATCTTAACCTTCTTATCCAGACCGATTCATGCTCATCACACAACCTCCACCTATACGCCATACTCACTGCAAAAAATGGAAATCTAAATACAGTAAGTCATTTTTGCTCAAATTAAGTGCATTTTTTCTTGAGTTCAGGAGGTAAGTGAGACACTTTGCCAATGGAACAAGACAATTTACATTTAAAATAAGAAAAAACAATTGCATTGTTTTATTTCAAGTGTATATTATCTAATTATCTTATTTTAGGAGTAAAAATACTCATTCCATTGGCAGATCATCTTATTTGCCTGCTCAAATTAAGGGTAAATACACTTCATTTAAGACATTTTTTACTTATTTCTAGATATTTTTTGCAGTGATCTCAGGTTGTTTTTTTTATTAGTTTTCCTTTAAAAAGTATAAACTAAAACTTAAGCTCAGTGTAACTCCAGGTTTAGCTGCAGACATCTTTGTGTTTTCTGCAGAGAACTTCTGAGCCTGCATGGCACCATCTCAGTCACTCAGAGAGCTGAGCTTTGACAGGAGCTCTCCCAGCCCTCTGTGGCTCTGTCAGCGTTCCCACCGGAATACTAATCCAGTCCATTCGCTGCTGCGTGACAAATCACCTATTGATGCGCCGTCTCTTTATTATGTAGCACAAGCAGACATCAAACAGGTGGCGGTGGGACAAGTGTTGCTGGAAGGCAGGTCACCGTCCTGCAACATCAGCAGGCCTTCGTCTGCAACAGCTGATGATCCAGAAATACATCGGCGGCATGCACATCCTGTTTATCTGCACCACAGGTGAGCGAAGGGATCCACCTCACTGAGTTCCTGCTGCAGATTCATTGGAAAGGACTGACTGGGTGTTGATCTGTGAGGCAGACCTGTGCTGAAACTATATGTTTTCTCCATCAGGCGACGGTGAGACGACACGGGGATCAGCGGCATCGCAGGGAAAAGGACTTTATAGATTAGGTTGCTGGTAAAGTTTTCTGCAACAACTTTCACTTTATTAAATACTCATTATGTGAAAATACTTAAAAGGAATATTTATAAAAAGCAGAAATGACACAAAAGGCATTTAGTTTATTGCCACTAGTGATTGGTCAGCTGATCTTAGAACCTGCCTGGTATCACATGTTTCGATTCAAAAAGTGTTTTTGTGAGAAAAAAAGAGAAAAGACCCGACTATTTCTTCCAGAATCTGACAGTCTGAGGAACAAATTCTGCTTGAAATTACATGTGAATTAAAGTAAGTTCAGCTCCCAAACTATTCATTGGAAATACAATTGTTTATATTTGTAAGACAGAAAGGCATTGAGGAATATTTTTCAGGTGGAATCACTATTTTATGATTTATAGATGATTAAACAAAGAAAAAATTAAAAATATTTATCCTCGCCAACTTTTTCCAAAATAAAAACTGCAAAACAGCATGAAAGCTCATTTTAAACTCTGGATGAACCTCAGACTTTATAGATCTACATCTGGGCTTTAAGTCAAGCAAATATGAACTGAATCAGTTGAAACATGTTTGTTCCAAAAAGGGTTTTATTGAGCAGTGTGCTAAGAGGAAATGGGATTTTGGCACAGTGGTGCCAAAAGTGGCAGAATTATGCAAAAATGCATTTTTCCACTCATGAAAGGGAATCTGATCAGACAAATATGCTGATTTCCATTATTGGAGACCTTCAGCATGAGGCAAAGCTGCTAAGATTTAGTCGTTGGTTCATTAAAATTTATCAATAAAATCACCAAACTGAATAGAGGTTTTAGTTTCCATAATCCTCATTATTGCCTTCAGACTAAGACTTATAATTCTTGTTTTTACCAGTAAAGGAACAAAATAAAACAAACAAACCAAAACATTAATTCAAATGGAAATATGAAATATGCTCTGTGACACGTCCAATCAGAGGAAATCTTCTGTCCAACGCATCAAACCAAAATCCTCTGAATAGATCATCGACCATCAATGCTCCAACACTAAAGGTGCAGAGAGAGAAGGACTAAGATTTAATGCTGAGCTGACAGCTGGCCGCGGACCAGAGGACGTGGAGCCGTTACTTTACATCTGATGCACCAGATGATGCTGCAGAGATACGGAGAGTTCCCATCAACCAGGCTGGGCTCTGATCATCGCCGTATGGGACAGCATCACAGAATGCAGAGGGGGGGGGGCTGTTCTTTCTCTTCACTTCTATCTCCTCCATCGCAGAAGCAACTTAAAGGCAATTATTGCAGCGGTGAGGAGAGGAAGTGGAGCTGCTGGGCTGTATTTGCTGCTCGGTCCTCAGATGATGACCTTGGAAGCAGCAGCTCCTTCCTGCTGCATCTGGGTCTACAGAGGTAGCAGAGCTAAAAAAGCCTCCGCTCTGTTGCTCTTAGTGACCCAAATTAGACCAGATCAAATCAAGGTTTGAGGAGGGACCACAGGGACACGTCTCTACCAAAATGTGGGATCAACCTACTTGTCCCTATTAATAATTCGATATGAACTAAATTTTGCGTCTATTTTAGTCTGTATGTGAGCGTTTGTGCGTGATTGGAGTGCGAAATTAAAAATAAATGACGCTAGAATACGACGGTTACCAAAATTAATATTAGGCTAGGAAACTATTCCCAATTAAAAAACAAAACATTATCTACGCTAAAACAGGCAAAAGCTTCTGATTGCAGTTCTGTGAAGAAGCAGGAGAGAGTTTGGAGTCCTTTCCTCCTTAAAATAAGTGTATTTTTTCTAGAATTAAGTATTTAATTGAGACACTTTGCCAATGGAACGAGACAATTTACACTTAAAATAAGAAAAAACAATAGCATTTTCTTATTTCAAGTGCATAATATCTAGATAACTTATTTTAAGAGTAAAAATACTCATTATATTGGCAACTTATCTTATTTACCGGCTTCAATTAAGGGTAAATACCCTTAATTTGAGACATTGTTACTCATTTTGAGATCGTTTTTGCAGTGTGGAACTTGAGAAATGAAAGTGACCAACGTTAGGATTATTTTTCTCAAACTAAATATTCTGAGTCAGACAGGAGTTCAGAAAACTGCCGTTAAAATGAACAAAGACTGCAAACTAACATTTGATTCTCTTTCACCAAATATTTCTTTGCTTTTACTATTTTCATCCTTGAGGCAATTCAGGTATAAAAATAACAGGTTTTATTTCTTTTATAGAACATAACAACATGAGAAGGATGATAAAGATCTGCTATTTTTGGTTTTCCGCATAAAACTAATTCTATTTAATTGATCTACTTCTAGAAATAGGATGAAGACAAACAGAGGAAATCTATTTACATTGATTCTATTTTTCTAGATTTCCACACAGTCCATAAGTAAATTAGTGCAAACATTAATATCTGGTAAATAATGCTGGAATCTGGCTGTTTATTTTGGATACTATTACATTACAGATAAGATAGTGTTATATTGTCTTTTATAATTGTTAAAAGTGATTTTATATTTGAATATAGGTTCATTCTTAATTTTGTGTTTATAGATGATGCAACTAAAAAAGAAAATAGTCATAATGAGCTATTTAAACAGTCGGACAGCAGCAATATGGGATGATGATAAAAGGTTGTTACATTTAATCCTTTACTATTAAAACACACTTTTATAATAGAAACATTATATGATTGTAGGAAACAGATAAAATGCTGCAGGGCAGCCTGAAGGTGGAGCAGCTGCCCTTCACTGCTGCATGATGGAAGAAATGTGTTTGGAAAGTTACCATAAATTAACTAATGATTATTCTGCAAATTGATTAATCTGTTGATTATTTTTTCAATGAATCGATTAATAATCAGATCAGCCAAAGTTTCCTTAAAGAAGATGTTTTATTAAATGAAACCAGGTGAAACAGAAACGTTTCCTCTGGAGGAGTTCTGGATGCAAAATATTGACGGACAAAAACTTTTTTTTAAATCTTAAATGCAAAATGTTTACATATTTTTTACAATCTTGGTATAATTCCTGCTCTAAGTGCGTCGCTCTGTCGGATAAAGGAACATTTTAGTGGCCCTATAGTCCAGTTAACGATTAATCAATCACAAAATTAGTTGATTATTTAAATAATAGATTAATATGATTAATTGTTTCATCCAAATGGGCGACACAGAGTAACTACAGCCCAGATGTTCAACTTTTATAGTGAAGTTAATATTTTAAATGCTCAGTGTCAGTTCCTCTTATAGTTCCACTGCTCATGTAAATAAAATACATTTATTTACCGTCCCTTTCATGTATTATTATTTTTTTTTTTTCTAAAAACAGGCTAAATCCACATATAACAGACATATTTAGACCAGAGGTCTTCAACAGGGGGTCCGCGACCCCTAGGGGGTCCACAGTGGTACTGCATGGGGGTCGCGAAGGTTTTGGTTAGACTCCTTTTTGTTATATTCCATTGTGCAATATTTTCCACTAATTGAAATGTCTTTAAATCCACATTAACATGAATCCAACAGACTGTAGTAAACAGATAAATGGAGGCAGAAGATGTCTTTCAGTCATCGATGCAGATCTGCATTTCTGAGTAAAAATAAGTCAAATATCTGACAAAAGAGTGGAAATTAAAGATTAATAAAAAAAAAAATTGTTATTGTTGTTCCAATAAGTTTAATAGTAAGAACAGAAACATAGACTCTAGATTAGTTTAGTTCTTCAAAAAGTCAGAGAAAGAATGTCACAATTTGATGCATAAAATATCTAAAAACATGACTTATATTTTTAGATAATCCTCAACATAAATGACAAATGAACCAGAGAAAAGAGGTCAAACAGGTATAGGATAGCTGTAACATAAACCTTTTTTTTTATATTCCCCCTGCAATATTTTCCACTAATTGAAATGTCTTTAAATCCACATTAACATGAATTCAACAGACTGCAGTAAACAGATAAATGGAGGCAGAAGATGTCTTTCAGTCATCAATGCTCACATTCAGCGACACACAGGAGCTCTTTCAAGCTGGACACCATTTCATTCACAACACCTGTCCCATCAGCCAGGAATCAGAAATACTTTAATAATCCCAGGGAGGGATTACTTTAATTACATTACTCCATCTGTAATAGAGTGACTATAGAACCAGTTTGATAGAACACTATTTCATACAATATATAAAATTAGGGGGTCCCCGCTCCATCTCGCCATCAGTTTGGGGTCCTTAGCCTGGAAAACGTTGAAGACCCCTGATTTAGAGTATATTTGGTTAAATAGGAAACCTTTTCAAAGTGGAATAAAGTCCTAATTCCACATCGATCAGAGCCAGTGATGCTTTAAACACTGATAAACAGCATCTAGTGAGTTTAGTGCTGATAAGATTTATATTAATGTAGAAGAAATGCTGCTGTTCTCTTTAAACTAAATGTGTCCTGATGCTCAGATTAAGCTTAAAAAAAGAGCATGAATATTTCTGCAAAGGACCAATGAAGATGAGGACCAATAGTGTCCCTACCAAAGCTGGAATCAAACCTAAACCCTTGGATCAAAGGGAGTTTGAAATACGGATCGATTCTGCCCCCTACTGGCCTGTAGTGGACACTCCAGCGTCCAGCAGCAGGTCCAGGTGACATAGAGTCAGGCTGAGGTCTGATTCACACAAGGACTCCTGGACCAGCAGAGCTCACTAAAGAGGAGCAACAGAACCTCTGTTAGATCTGGACTCTCTATGCAGAGCATCTCTATTATTCTTCATCTACATTTCCTTTTATTTATCAGCCTCTGTGACGAGCTAAAGAAGTGATCTAATGGATTTTCATGCTGAAGAAGCAGGCTGAATGAAACATGCATGAAATGAAGAGCAGAGACGTGTGGCTACAGTCTGCTATCCTGGAAATATCAGCTCATCGTCCTCTGATGCAGGGCTTCTGAACTGCACCGTGTTAAAGATGATCTGTGGAGCATGTGGTCCTACTGTAATTATAGTAATAAAAAAATAATCAGGGAAATTGAATTCCATCCAGTCTGCTTTACAGCGTCTCATTCTGGTGATTAGGAGGTCAGCTTGGGGGCGAATGCATGACAGCGCTCTGAAAGGCCTCCATCAGCTTCGCTCAGAGCTGAACTCTGAGTGATCAATCCCAGAGAAATCAGTTTGAAAATATCCGACTGGGTGGGAATGTCTATAATACCAAGAAAAAAGGAAAAGTCGCTCATATTCAGAATTCAAACTTCTGAAAGTTCTTTAAATCTGAAATGATTCCATCCTGTTCAATAAATGATCAATGTTTTTAATTCAGAGTAATTTTCATGTGAATGTGCTTTACTGGAGGCATCCATGTTTGTCAAAGAACACTACTGCCACCTACTGGTTAGTGACATTGTCACGGTGCGGTATCGGCTGTTGATCAAGTCCCAGGGCTGTATCTGGTGTTTGTCACAACGCGCTATTATCCAAGTCATCTTGAAAACATTCTTCTTCCAAATGTTGGCTACATATTACGGGTTTTTTCTCTGGCCTGTGTCTAGTAGTTCCCATTGATTTTGCTTGTAAAGCGGGGAGAATGGTAGCCTCGTGAGACCATCCTGATCTCGTGAGCTTTCAAGGTTTCACTCGCTAATCAGTCTGGAGACTCTCCGTTAAAGAAAATTTGGAGCCGTTCACCAAACGAACGTCCAATCAGCGTTGGCTTTGAGGCGGGTTGAGGTGTGACGCAACCAGAAGCGCGACAGTTCAGTCTAAAGAACATGGCGGCTTCAGCCGATGAAACTAGCGTTAGCGTGGCTATCGAGCAAGTTTTATGGGAATTACAGAGTATTTCTTCACTGAAAGAAGAGCAAAACACTGCTCTGGAGGCTTTTCTCAGAGGAAAAGATGTTTTTGCTCTTCTCCCGACTGGTTTCGGCAAGAGTTTGATCTATCAATTGGCTCCTCTTCGTCGTCGCTCTGTTAGTACGTCATATGCTTCGTTGATCTGATTGGTTTATTTGGCCCGTCTATCACCAACATAGGCCAATCAGCTAACCAGTATTTTCGCCCCTTCCCAAAATTACTTCAACGGAAGGTTTCCAGATGGATATGCGGAGCAAATCCATCTGGCGGAGTCAGGTTAGGAGAATGGCGCTAGGCTTACCGCACCGTGACGTCACTGCTGGAAATGGCAGGAGGGAGGGGTTACTATATTTGGGCAAAAATGGCCGCTCCCAGACTCAGTGATTGTGATGAACATTTTTATTTTTATTTTTTACTGATTAACACTAAATTCATTAAATTGCAGCAAAAGTCTTAGTTTTAGGTATAAATATGGATCCATTGATTATTCTTTGCTTTTCCTTTTAAATAAAATAGATATTATGCACTGAAAATAAGAGACTGCAGATGTTTTTTTCAATCTTTCTTGTTTTAAATGTAAATTGTCTTATTCCATTGACAGTGTCTCACTTAGCTCCTGAATTCAAGAAGAAATTGACTGACTTAGATGTAAATTTCTATGCAGTGTGTGTAGCAGAGGGCAGACATGGAGGAAAAGCTGTTTTAGCCCAGAGCAGAGATGCAGAACAACCTGAACCTCCAGGAGGGTCTGGATCCAGCAGGACAATAATTCAGACTAAGGAACTAAAACCAACAGAAAGCTAAAAACGGATGCTAACAGAAACTATAAGTAAAAAAACAAACTATAAATTTATAAAATTCTGTGTCCTGCATTACTGAACAGGTGGAGACCAGAGCCATGGAGATATGAGAGATAGGCATGAAGATCTGGTCTCCATGGAGACATGCTTTGTTTTTTATTTATATATATTATTTTGTTTAATCAAATCTAGATGCTTTTTATTTATTTTTCGTTTATCCTGTTACTCGTTTATTCAGTTTATCGCCTCCAGGTGGCGCCAAAGCGCAGCAAATACTCACCGGCTCAGAGAACATTACGCCTTAGTCAAAATGATGTCAAGGTTGGTTTAGACACTTGTCAATCAAACATTTGTGACTGATAGAGAAGCACCCGCCCACTGCGGGACGGCTGAGTCAAAACTTATTAATTAATCAATCAATCAATCAAAAAAAATAAAATAAAATAAACCCTTCAAACATTTTTCAATTCAAAACAATGAAAAAAAAAAAACATAAATCACGGAGGTATTTTTTTTTTTTTTTTGCATTTGAACAGTTTTTTTTTTTCTTTGATTGTAAAAATATTCTTTTGATTGAAACAACTTCTTTGGAATTGAATGATTAACAAATGTGCTCTCCATGTCAGACCCCAACACAAAAAAGATTAATTCGATCAAAGAGAAAATTTTCAATAAAAAATATAAGAAAGTGTTCAAATGAAATTTTTGAAGTCTCAAAATATTTTATTTGCATTCAACAACTATTTTCTATGATTGAAAACATTCATCTTTTTATTAAATTGACTTGTTTCATTGATTTTGTTGTTTGTTTCTTTGAAGCAAATTATTTTTTTATTGAATTAGACCCATTATATGGTCCAACCAAAAACAACTTTTACTTCAGTTTAAAAAAGTTGCTTTAGTCAAAAAAAAGTAGCATTGTTGAAATAAATGTTTTTGAGTCTCAACTATATTTTTTCATTTAAATACCTTTTTTCTTTGATTGGAAAGTTGTTGTTTTTTTTCATTTAAGGCGTTTTTAATTGAAAATATATTTTTTGATAGAAGCTAACTTTTAAAATAATAATAATAATAATAATATAGAACCAAATTTCCTTTCAAATAATAAATAATAAAGTCCTTCAGCTCAGATTAACTTTGGTTTATAAAAAGCTTCTTTAATGTTCTGATGATGTAATGTTTGTTTTCAAACAGAAAGCTCAGTGTCTCTGCAGGCCTCGACTCTTATAAATAAACAGGGTTAGGTAAACAGGTTATATAGCGGGTCACAGAGAAAAGAACCACATATCCCACAATGCCTTGCGCTGGAAAGCCGGAAACAGGACATTTTCCTGAACTGAAAGCAGTTTACCTGTAGCCCAAACACCTGCTGGGCTCTATTCTCCAGTTATTCATGGTTTCCCAGGAGCCTGTCTGGATCAGCTGTTAAGAAGGTAGCAAAACCAATAAAACACTTTTAATATTTCTCACTTTTATTGATCATAATATTAAAATGAGGTAAATTCATGGTGGATTCTCGTTCAGAGGTCTGCAGTGACCCTGGATTCAGTCTTTTGGCGGTTAGAAATATTTTATTTACTCCAGCAGAGGGGGGGGGCATGTTCTGTTGTTTATTAGCTTTTTTTTCTTTCTTTTTTTTAAACAAACATTTTAATTGCTGCAGTTTGGAGGATTATTGACACAGATAAATAATGAGATAAAAAGTAAAGCAGTTTTTTCTGTGATATTTCCCTAAAACCATTTTTTTATGTTTGCTTTTTTTCATCTGAAACACGCCCCGCCCCTTTCCTGCGGGAGGGGGGACAGGAAATGCAGCACAGCGGAACTCCATTTCCCAGCTGCCCCTGCGCGGACCGCCTCCCTCTGCGCAGAATGAACCCAGGAGGTGCAGGAGCAGCAGGAGACACAGTGAGTTTCCTCCTGACAGGGAGGTTCTGTTGCTTCTGCTCCTTTTCTCTCAGGCTGTGGAGGTGAGGAGCTCCTCTGTTAGAGGTTCGGATCTTTATTTGAGCTTTTTCTAGACAACAACATTAAATGAAATGAACCTTTTCTCTTCCTGTAGCTGACCTTTATCTGCTGGTTCTGCTTCTCCTCTCCTGTTCTCCTCCAGCCTGCGCTGACAGCCTCCTCCAGGATGAGCTCCTCTCTCCTCTTCTACCTGTGCTCCCTGCTGTGCGTGGCTCTGGGTGTCGCCAGCGTGGCGTGCGTGAGTCTGTGGAGCAGCAGGTGGCGAGGCGGCTTCGCCTGGGACGGATCGGGTCTGCAGTTCAACTGGCACCCGGTTCTGATGGTGACGGGCCTGCTGGTTCTGTACGGCTACGGTAGGCGCTTCTCTCTCTGCTGATGGCGCCTCAGATGTTCTGTGGTCGCTGATGTTTCCTTCCAGGTGGCTGGACCTCATTTTCCCCAGCGGATCATGTGATCAGCCGTTCCTGATTAGGAAGTTAAAGCCTTTAAATGTCAGGCGTTGGCTGGAAGAAGGTTCCCGCTGCCTGAGGATCTTCAGCCTCTAACTTGTAACTGCTAACGAGCAAAACAACTTCTAGAAATATTTGTCCCAAAAAAGCAGCCCTGAGGAACACCGCCTGTTCTAAAGATGATGGATCTCTGAGTTTTAATCTCCCTGAATTAGATGCTGTTCATTATATAATATTTAATCTCATGTGAAACCTATCTAGAGTGAATAATACCACAGTTCTTTCTGGATCCTCCTTCAGGGACAGAAAGTGTCTGTTCATCTGTGTCACCAGGAGGAAGTGAGATAATCCGGCGTGAAATCCATTGTTAGTCGTCACCGCAGCGCCGGGTCGACTGTTCAGCTGTAGTTCCTGTTATGTGTCGCCTGATTCATCACCGAGTTCTAGTTTAGTAACCCAGGAAAAACATTCATCCTGGAGAAAAAAACACTCTCTAACCAATTCAATTCTATTCAGTTTATTTCTATAGCTCCAATTCCCATCATGTCATCTCAGGTCACTTTCCAGTTCAACCAGATCATCCAGTCAGATTGATTCAAAGTCTTCTATCTAAGGAAAACCAGCTGATTGCATCGACTCATTGACTCTTCAGCAATCCCTCACACTAAGCATGTTTGTGGCGACAGTGGAGAGGAAAAACTCCACAGCTGGACTGGAGGAGCTGGAGGATTCCAGATGTTTGATCCTTTTAAGAAGAGGAAAGAAACGGGAAGCCTTTCGATAAATTTAAAAATTTCTGTCAAATTATGACGGCATTCAGAACTGGATTATAATCTGAAGACAAATGAATCGGCTGCTACTGATCACAGCAGCATTTCCTTAAAATCAGGACGAATGAGACGCTGATGAGGATCCAGAGGAAGATCTGTGCTTCAGGAAGGTGACGACTGTAACTTCCTCTGAAAAGTAGATCCACAGACGGCCGCGGGGTCTGTGGGGCGGAAACTGAGCGCAGGGCCGGATTTAGGAAATCTAGGCAAAGACAGGCAGGGGGCCCTCTGAATTGAGAAGACATCACATAAAACCCATTGTCCAGATGTAGAAATGTTAATAGAATAGACATCCATTATCTGTTCTAGGTTGTGTCCCTCTCTTCTTGTCCCTTTTCTTCTTGTTTTCCTCTCTATGTTTTGTACTCAGCTGACTTTTCATGCTGTCTCTAAAGGAATGAAAGATTTTTTCCAAGCACTAAGCTCACTTAGCTGATTGCTCCTTCCTGTGTTTCCAAAAAGGCCAAAGTAAATAACCCAGTCCTTCTTTTCACTGTAGACAAGCCATGATCTGCTTATCTGTTCTCCATTTTTCATTTGGATGAAATAATAGCTGCATGAATCATGACAGCAGACAAGATAGAGGAGAGCAGGAGGCGGGGTTACCAATCTACTCGCTCTGGAGAGCAGAGTTCGCTGCTTTTAGATGTTGTCTCCAAAGTCTCCAGTAGCAGAAAAAAGTCTCTAGATTTGGCGCTAGGAGCTTTTTAGAAATCAAAATGCTAGAGGGGTCTGAAAAGTGGCTAAATATAGCGACTAAAGCGCTAAGTTGGCAACACTGCTCTTTGCATGGTTTGTTTTCAAATGGTTTGCTGCTGTCTGTTTGGACCTTTCTGAACATGTGCAGCAAATGGACTGATCCAATATGGTGGACACTGAAGGGGGGGGCTGAGACACACTTAATATTATCAGCGTTCTGATGGTGTTTTAGCCAAAGGATTTTTATCAAAAACATAATTAATGTGAATAAATAAGGAATAGTTGTATTAACCAAACATGGAAACAGAGTTTTATGGCAGCGGCCTAGTATTGCCTAATGGTAAATCCCCCTCTGACTGAGCAGATTGGTGAATATGAAGTGGAGCGAATCCTCTGGGTCCTTCATCTCCACCTCATCCTCTCGGCTCTCAGACATTCTGAGCTGTAAACTCCTGAAGTCATTGTTCTGCTCAGAAAGAAATGTTCATGAAGACCAGCTGGACTGACAGCACCTCACTGTTTGTTAACTTTTACCTCACATATTGACTCCTTGGACCAGGAAGTGACCTCTGACCTGCAGAGTGAGACATTAGCATCATAAAATAAACCATAACTTCAACTCAGTCATGAGACTCCAGAAAGCAAAGTCCAGCAAAGTATGAGCTGTTAACCAGCAGCCATATTTCCATTCAAATGTTAACATTATCATGTGTCAGTCATGTGTCATCAGTCTGAGTCTTTGAGGTTGGAAGGCCTCCCTTCCATCACCCTCATCAGCCGCACTGTATGCTGACCCACTGCAAAATGATGGGATCAGCCGATTAGATGGACCCTGTTTGGAGGAGGGATCGGCGTAAACCGGCCCGCTCACCTGGACCTACGGCCTGTACCGTTCACATCTCTACCCAAAAGATGGAAACTGGGAGAGAGGTTGTTTTAAAAGAAAGTTTTAATAAAAAAGGTTAAAGATTGTAGCTTTTCTCTTGCTAATGTAACTGGTTTCTGAGCTAACTAGCTAGCCGTAGCTACATAATTTTTTTAGACTATTTTTAGTCTCTAGTAGCTTTATTTTTGTTATTTTCGAAGGTATGGAGACAGGAAAATTAGCCTGGGTGCCATTCCGAACTTAGTCCCGCCCACAACGTTTGAGGTCAGGAAGTTCGGTCTGGCATTGCTCAATAGTAGCGCGAGTATGCTCGCACAATATCTGGCGATCCAATCAAATTGTCAGGGCGGGCTTTATACGATGATGGACAGGTGATCAACAGTAACGTAATCAACCACGTGACCAAAGCGCGCTTGGGTGACAACAACAATGGCTGCCGCTGGAGACTTGAGGTGAGTAGATTCTGCTATTAGGTCTGTTCTAGAAGATATCGACAGCAAATTAATTTTAAAAGAGGAACAGAGAAACGCGATCAAGGCTCATCTTCTGATTCTAGGCGTGCAACTGCACGCTTTGATTTTTGTTGACAGCAACTATGCATCGCTTAACATACGTCACGCACTCCGTTGCTCTTATTGATTGTAGGTCTATCCAATTGAGTGCAGAGACATTTTTTTTCGTGGTTCGTTCGAAACACGCCCCATAATCACAGCTCTATGGAGCAGCATCAGACTCATTCTGACTAGAATTGAGTAGGACTACGTCAGGCTACTGGAAAATATGGAAAAAACATGAATGTTTCCAGCGACGTTCCTGGTTTAATAATAGAAAAGATCAAGTCTGAGCCCAGCAGAAGGCGGGGCTTGGTCAGCGCTGCAGGCGGCGTGCAACCAAAGAAGATCATTTAGTCTTAGACAACAGTTATTGTCGTTTTGTAAACACAGAGCGTAAACAACAAGACATTTTGTTTTGTACAGCTTTCATGATATTTCCTTTCCATAAAGTGCAGCAGTAATCAAATGTAAACAGTGTTGAAAAAAAAACATGGTGCAAAAAAACGCGATCTGGAAGTTCAGAGCATTAATAAATGTGGTGCAAACATGCAGTAACGTAGCATAGCAGCGGCTAGGTTCCAGCCATGGCGTCCTGCACGAGCATTGGGGGGTCGACTGGTTCGTGTGTCGGGTACTAGAGACTAACACGGGAGTGGATTTTCGCTCCTGTCCCGTCCCACACTAGCCTGACGTAGTCCAACTCAATTCTAGTCAGAATGAGTCTGATGCTGCTCCATAGAGCTGTGATTATGGGGCGTGTTTCGAATGAACCAGGGGAAAAAAATGCCTCTGCACTCAATTGGATAGACCTACAATCAATAAGAGCAACGGAGTGCGTGACGTATGTTAAGCCACGCATAGTTGTTGTCCACAAAAATCAAAGCGTGCAGTTGCACGCCTAGAATAAGAAGATGAGCCTTGATCGCGTTTCTCTGTTCCTCTTTTAAAATTTATTTGCTGTCGATATCTTCTAGAACAGACCTAATAGCAGAATCTACTCACCTCAACTCTCCGGCGGCAGCCATTATTGTTGTCACCCAAGCGCGCTTTGGTCACGTGGTTGATTACGTTACTGTTGATCATCTGTCCATCATCGTATAAAGCCCGCCCTGACAATTTGATTGGCCCGCCAGAGAGTGGGCGATCATACTCGCGCTACTATTGAGCAATGCCAGACCGAACTTCCCGACCTCAAACGTTGTGGGCGGGACTAAGTTCGGAATGGCACCCAGGCTAATCCCGATCCCGGGCCAGAGCAGAAATCTAAATCCTGTCCCGTCCCACTCCTGGTGAAATTACTCCCACTCCCATTCAGAATGACTCCCGCTCCTGCGCCACTCCCATTCTTGTTTTTTTTTTAGCGCGGGTGAAAAACTCAGAGCGGAAGCACTGTTGGTTTTTGGGTCGTGTAGTTTTTTTGACTCGCATTATAGTGTAGGCTTCAAGGAAAAAAACTACAAAATGGCGGCGCCAGTACTGGATTTTTTTTTCTTTCTATTTTATTTTATGTTTTGGCATCGATCCTAGTTTTTTTGTTGTTTAGTTACTATTGGTTTGCTCCGGTTAATGTTTAATCCTGTACCGCCCCAATCACGTGATCGTTACTAATACTGACTCCTATCCCACGGGAATCCCATGACCCGTGGGATTCCCGAAAAAATGTCATTCTCTATCGGGTAGCAGAAGACCATGATTGACGCGTCCAGAACCAATCGTGTACAACGGACCTACTTCTGTGATTGGTTGGTGTTATTAATAGATTTCTCACTGTAGCGGCGGCCATTTATTTTAGTTTCACTTCCAGTCCTTCTATTTCACCGCTTGCTATGCAGCTGTGGGCAGATCTTTAAGCCACATGGTAAAAAAATGCGTCAAAAAAGATCTACTACACCTTTAAGCCGGACAGGCTTATGTTTCAGATACTTATTTTATTCAGCAAAAGTTTATTTTGTATTAAAGTTAATTGCTGGATAATAATCAGTTTTGCATGTGTTCATGTTACAGATAAATATGCATCTAATTTAATCAGGTTTGAGTCAAATAGTTAAAAAAAATCACCACAACCTTTTTTTTTTCCAAGGAGTTGGTGACCCTTAGTGTGACTGATGAGGGCGATGGTGGGGAGGCCTTCCTTCTGCTCGTCAGAAAAGAATAATCATCAAATAAAAGTGAAAAATGCTGAAAGGTGGACAGAGACGCTTGAAATGTTCTAATTTTAACTAGAATGTGGAAGAAAACAGGTCAGTAACGGTTTTTAACTGGGAACACATTTCAGGCGCTCGCTGGTGATCTGTTTGCTCAATCATTGCTTCTCTGTTAAAGATTAATAAAAGATTGGAACCTAAAAACAGAACCCATGTGGACTGATTGTAAAGTTGCGTAACGACATCCTGTGGAACCAGTTCCTCATCAAACAGCAGATGCAGAAGATCTGCTTCTTCCTGATCTCGTCCTCTAATGTCTCCTGTGGATTTCGGTTGTGTTTTCCAGGAGCGGTGGTGTACCGCGTCCCGCTGACCTGGGGTCAGAATAAACTTCCCTGGAAGCTGCTCCATGCAGCTCTGATGCTGCTCTCCCTCATCCTGTCCATCCTGGGGCTCTGCGCCGTCTTTGACTTCCACAACGCCCAGAAGATCGCCAACCTCTACTCGCTGCACAGCTGGATCGGGATCACTGCCGTGGCTCTTTTTGCTCTTCAGGTACATGGATCCTAATGGAGGAATGTGGTTTTGTTTTCTAAGTAATTTCCCTCTGGGATTATGTCTGATTCTGAGTCGTCTCATCTCTGCAGTGGGCGGTGGGCTTCGCCGGCTTCCTGCTGCCCTGCTCCCCCGTGGCGTTCCGTAAACTCCTGAAGCCCGTCCATGTGTGGCTGGGCGGCAGCATCCTGCTGCTCAGCGTCGCCGCCTGCATCTCCGGCATCAACGAGAAGCTCTTCTTTGTCCTGTGAGTGGTCTGCGCTGCTCTAAGATGATGCCACTGTGGGAATCCTGACCGCTGGTTGTTTCCACAGGAAGGGGACGCCTAACGGGACGCAGCCGTACTCCAGCCTCCCAGCAGAGGCCGTGTTAGGAAACACATTGGGGGCTTTAATCGTGGCCTTCGGCTTGGTGGTCCTAAAGATCTTGGCCAACGTTAACTGGCAGAGGCCAGACTCCAGGCCCGGAGACACGGCGTACACGGTGAGAGGAGCTGGAAAAAACATCCAGAAATAAGTAAAATTAAGTGTATTTACCCTTAATTTGAGAAGGTAAACAAGATAGTTTGCCAATGAATGAGTTTTTTTTTACTTTTAAAATGAGATAATTAGATAATATGGACTTTAAATAAGACAATGCAATTGTGTTTTCTTATTTTAAGTGTAAATTGTTTTGTTCCATTGGCAAAATGTCTATTTTACCTCCTTAATCCAAGAACAAATGCACTGATTTTAATAAAAAATGACTTATCTAGATTTATTTTTTTCCAGATCAAACCGTCTGGTTCTTCTTAATGTTTAATAACTGATGTTTTTGGTCCTACAGCCGCTGCTGCAGGAAGAAGATGACTAAAAATGGAGGAAGTTCATCACTGCTGACTGAAAAGATGATTTTATTTGTTTTTTATTTTGCGGACAATGATTGAAGTTTATGGCTGACATATAAATGACTAATCTGCTTGTTCAGTTTGTAAATATTTATCAAAATAGTTTTATTTAAAGTTGCTTTTTCATCCAAATAATAATAAATTTTTTGTGAAATTTCTTTGTTTTTTTCCTTGTTTTAATCACTTATCTTGCTGCTCCAACCTCAACGACAGTCATGGATTAGATCATCAATGCTTTATTTTTTTCATTTGATTCTTAAAGTAACAAACCTTTAGAAGAAGAAATCAAACCAATGATATTTCCAACATTATTACATAATTGTTGCTAATTCAGCATCTAAGAGGAAAGATCAGACTAAACTTTGTGACTTTGGTGGTGTAAGAGCCATAAAGCAGAAAAGATAGAATATGCAAGAAATAAGTACAGTTCATAGTTGCAGTTTATATTTTCTTTCATTCTTAGTTAGGGCTGCAACTAACGATTATTTTAAAAATCGATGAATCGGCCGATTATTTTTTCGATTAATCGATGAATCGGACAAAAAATATTTTTTATATTAATCTCTTTATTCCAAAATAAACATTTTAGACAGAACAAACAAGCACACAAGTACAGGTTGCTCATTAACTGTCCTGGTGCAATATGAAAAATAAATGTTTGTGTTAAAACTACGCAAACTTACATGAGAAATGTAGCTGTACATCCACAAAATATAGAAATATAGGCTACTTTGTTTCATAAAGCGCAAAAAAAGACATTTATGTTTTAAAAGCCCCTAAGGGGTTAAACAATAGGCCCCCCCATTTCAACAAATGAGTTTTTTTAGACTAGAAGAGTTCTGCCTTTTAAGACAGGAAAGTATAGCAGTTAAAGTTGCTACTTGAGAAAATACTGAACCATAGAGATAAAAATAGCCCTGTGATTCAAATTATAAATTGTATTTGGAATAAAAATGAGAGAACTAGGGGTGCTAAAAAACACATCCTCCAAAGACAGATATTTACATGGGAATGTGGCAGATAATTAATTGACATATTACTGATCTTGCTGGATTTTATTCTGCTTTACTTCCATAAATTGCAGGATCTTCTTTACTTTATCTTTGCCAGAAGATTTAAACTTTAAAAGCCTTGCCCTCATAATTTGCAAGTTAATTTATTTATAAAGTAAATATAAACGCTGCTTAAGCAAATTCAAATGAAATTAAAAGTAAAATAAGTAGCCAACCTTATCACTGTCTGTAACCTACTAACACGGTAAGGAAAGCATCAGATGAGCTACCTGAGAAACTAACGTTACGTTTCCCCACTTTAAAACCAAACAAACATGGTGGTTCCGTGCCATGTTCATTTATTTTGACAAAAGTTATGACTTTTTTCACTTTACAAAGCGCAGGCAATTTTAATTATTGTGATCAATTTGCGCCGTCAATCCCGGCGCATGCGCGCTTCATTTGCAGTCTGGACGCTGAGGGTAAACATCCTGCGGCTCTGACTGCAGCGCTGAGAGGGACTCCTGCGGGAGAACGGGGTTGGGATGGGGGAGGCGCCCCACGGCAGAGTAGGAACGATACATGCTTTCACGTAAGAGTCTCCAAAAGCCGCCAGTGACACCGTAAAAAGTCACCAGATTTGTCGCTAGTTGCTTTTTTGAAAAATAGTCGCTGGAGGGGTCTGAAAAGTCGCTAAATATAGCGACAAAGTCGCTGAGTTGGCAACACTGCACCTGCGGCGCTGCCGTATTTTTTTTCTTCCCCCGTTTCAGTCAAGTGGATGTTATGACGGCGGTGGCGGATGACGCATTAATCGCACGACACAACTAATCGATGTTGAAATTCGTTGCCAACGCTTTTAAAAGTCGATTTTTATCGATTTTATCGATTCGTTGTTGCAGCCCTATTCTTAGTTCATGTCATTGTGTATTTCATAGTTCTAAGAAAAGTTATTGATATAAAAAATATTTGATGACTGCCCCTTTAAGTGATGTAACTGAGAACGTGCAGAGCTGCACAAGGCATGGGAGCATAAAGTTTTCTTACCGTGCGCCTTCTGGTTTTCTAACCCTTTAATTTCTAAGTAAAGGCATCAAAACTTTAGGAACTTGTCATGTCGTGCGATTGAAGAAATGTCTGCAGCTCTAGGTGGTATTTTGGAAAATGAAGAGAGATTGCCACTACAGGTGGGTTCAAACCCCAGCTCTGTTCATCTCTGTTTTTTGTGTGTCCTTGGGCAAGGCATTACTCCTGCAGTGTCTCAGAAAGCCTGGAGTCCAGCAGCTTCTCTTCTGTGGGTGTGCCCCAGAGCAGCAGTGGCTACATGTGGCTCAGCACCATCAGACTTAAAAACGTGTCAGAAGTCTTTACTGTGCAGCCGTTTGGAAAGTTAGTCAAAAATTAGTAGCATAATTTATGGTTATTTAGCGTTTTTAAGAGAAAAATAAGGTTACTTTTCGGTCCAAGTCATTTTTTCACTGTCATTCATTCATTTATAAAAAAAAAAAAGTCAGTTCCACACTAAATAGTTTGTTAAATAAAAATTTACTCTGGATCAAAATATTTATCTTCCAAACTAAGTAATCGGCTTGCTAACAAACTTTTAACTGACAAGCTAAATATTTACTTTGGAATTTTGATTTTTATAAAGTGAAATGAAATGAAAAAATAACTTGGAAAATATAACCCGCTTATTTTCTCTTTAAACAGGTTAAATAACCATAAATATGCTCCAAATATTTGGCTGCTTAACTTTACAAACGGCTCCTCATATGAAACCAACTGTGTTATGGAGACTGTATGAGTTCAAGCAGATGGAGAAATGACTAGTTAGAGAACTAACTAGTTGTAGAACTGATTAGGTGGAGAACTTGCATCTCTGTTTCTTTTGCTTTATATAAATCAAAGGCAGAATCAGGAGACAGAACAGAGGATGATGAGGATGATGATGATGATGATGATGATGATGATGATCAGTGGTTGAAAGTGAGAGCTGTAGATCCTGTGACACAGAGGAAGCCACTGGTTCTAAAAAGGATCACAGGTGTAGAAGTCACATGATGGAGTGTGTGTGTGTGTGTGTGTGTGTGTGTGTGTGTGTGTGTGTGTGTGTGTGTGTGTGTGTGTGGGTGGGGGGGCTCCAGTTCCTCACTAACAGCTGTGCTGCTGAGAGCAAACCTGCCTGCAAAACGACTGTCTGACACAAGATGGCGGCAGAGAGCAGTTTAGAATTTGGCTGAACTGGCAGATCTGTAACTCTAGATTGTGAAATGTTAGACATCAGTTTCCAGATCTTTAAAAATGCCAAATTAAGTGTTGCTTTAAAAAGAATTATTTTCAGAAAGTCTCCCAGCAAAAACCCAGAGAGAGGAAAAAGTCCTGGAAGATGGCTGATGGCGTCGCTGCTGCTCTGATCAGCAAACATTTCATCTTCATGTTGGAGACACTTCTTATCTAACCACTCCTCTTCTGCCTCACGTGGTATTTTTCATAGATCAGGTGTTAAAAAGCTCGTTATCCAGAAAAAAAGGACTTTATTTGAAGACAGCCTTAAGTTGAGGGAAAGCAGCAGGAACGTCCTGAACGCGTCTCTGATGGATCTGCCTCCACCTGCAGGTCATGTTTCCTAAAACCTCCACTTCCTCAGGGTTTCATTTGCCGACTATGTTTTTCTTTTTCTCCTGGAGTTTTTCCTTCCATTCAACTTTCCATGATGCAGCAGATTGTAAAGAGTCTGGTCAGATTCGAGTTTAAAGAAATATCATCATGTTTCTTCTGATTTGAAAAAAAACCAGCAGGATTTTAGATTCTCTCATCCAGATTCCTGACTTTAATCTGATAATCTGTGAATTGAGCTAAAGATTAGGGTGATGGCAAAGAGGTTAATCTTCAGACGGGACAAAAGCTGCTCTCTGATTACAGGAAGGGTTTCAATACAAAGAAAGCATAAATAGTTGACCTTAGTTTGGAAAACATTAAAGTTTTTAAAACCAAGACTGTTTGCAAACAGGTAAAATAAGTCAAATATCTGTTTTAATTTCTTCTTTTATTTTATTTCTTATCTGTGGTCACTAAAATAACCACAGATTTTATAGTCAGCAGTAATGTAAAAACTTTGTTTCGGACACTCCTAAAAGCTGCTGCCATGAAATACTCTCACTTGGGTCCCTGCCAAAGTGGGCGCCGGTGGGCGGAGCCTCTGCAGCTTTGGGAGCTCCTTCCTCTGCTCCTCATTTGCATGGAGAGCAGTGAAAGCTGAGTGAGCTGCAGAAGGAGGAGCAGCTGCCTCCAGCACCCAGGGTCTGCATGAACAACTGGACCTTCATCTTCAGAGCGGAACAGTAAGTTCAGCCGCAGCAGCAAATTTTCCATCTTTCAAACTCTGAGGACATCCTTCCAAACTCCTTTACAGATTTCTTTCTGTGCACGGCGTCCTCCTGTTTTCTAATTGGCACTGTTTTAGTTTAAATACATGGAAATCTTTTCTGTTTCTAGAGCTAAAGATCTGATGACATGAGGCGAGTCCAGGACTTTCTGTTCATGGATTATCTTTGCTCCATCAGTTAGATGAGAGATGCCCTGAAACACAAAGGGATGTTGGGAAAGAACTGTCTGCAAGGATGACATTCCTGCAAATTGACATTTTGACCTTTTCAGCCAATCCCTAGACTGTTTCTGTCCTTACTGGAGGTTAATTAAAACATGATATGATACCAAAGAGCTGCAGAGTCTTTAATGATTGTTTGTCCTTCAGGTTTTTAGAGGAGGAGCTTCCAGCATGCAGCATAGAGAAATGATTTCAGAGGTTTCACGTTTCAGGCTCTCCCATCCAGGGATGTTTTCCTCTAAAGCAAAGGAAATGGATCCTGATGTGAGTGCGTTCAGATGCAAAGCAGCTGCAGCGCCACCCTGTCTGCATGCCTCCTGATCGTTGCTGATCACAGCTGCTGTGAAAGACGGCGTCCGCCGAGCCACAGGCTGCAGGCTTCACTCCATGCGAGGAGCCTGTTGACTCCAGCTTGTGTAAGCGCTGCCACGTTACAGAGGGAAGCTGATGGGTCAGTCCAGATGCTTTCTCACAGGACAGGCACATCTGGAGTGAAGTCATCCAATCATATCAGTTATTCATGCTTTGGACTTTATTCACTCATCAGTGAAATGTTTTCTGGAATTACTCAGAAAACTTTTAAAACTGCTATTTGTTTCTTTCCGACACCCCTAAACAATCTATGGCATATTTTAACGACTGAACATATTCATCTGTGTAAGTCATTAGGAACATTATCTGGTCTCCAGATAGAACGGGTCCTTTGGGTTCTTCTGGGTGGGGAGGTGGTTCCTCTGTGGACGAAGTTTGGTCCATATTCTCCCATGAAGCAGCTTCAGTAGCTGCATGCTAAGCTACGTTCACACCAGAAGCACTCTAAGCAGCAAAAAAAGCTGCTGCTTCATTTCTGCTGCTTGTCCTCATTAAGGTCAGACGTCCAGTAAAGTGAGTCCAGATGCTTCTGCTGCTCCTGTGTTCGATGCCAGAGAGCAGCTTTGCTATATTAGCTGTGATCAGCGGGTAGAAAGTAGTTAGAATCTATGTTGAAGTGAGAAAGTCCTCCTGAAAACATGGTCTGTGCAGTCAGTTCATCCAGATTACCATCCTGCCTTCAAAGATTATTTCTCTGTGGGAGCCGCTCAGACCTTACCTGACTCCGCCAGATGGATTTGCTCCGCATATCCATCTGGAAACCTTCCGTTGAAGAAATTTTGGTAAGGGGTGAAAATACTGGTTAGCTGATTGGCCTATGTTGGTGATAGACGGGCCAAATAAACCAATCAGATCAACGAAGCATATGACGTACTAACAGAGCGATGACGAAGAGGAGCCAATTGATAGATCAAACTCTTGCCTGAAACCAGTCGGGAGAAGAGCAAAAACATCTTTTCCTCTGAGAAAAGCCTCCAGAGCAGTGTTTTGCTCTTCTTTCAGTGAAGAAATACTCTGTAATTCCCATAAAACTTGCTCGATAGCCACGCTAACGCTAGTTTCATCGGCTGAAGCCGCCATGTTCTTTAGACCGAACTGTCGCAATTCTCGTTGCGTCACAGCTCAACCCGCCTCAACGCTGATTGGACGTTCGTTTGGAGAACGGCTCCAAATTTTCTTCAACGGAGAGTCTCCAGACTGATTAGCGAGAGAAACCTTGAGAGCTCGCGAGATCAGGATGATCTCACGAGGCTACCTCAGACCCCCACATACCGGCGCTGCGCTGTCACTGGGAATCCCCAGCAGCAGCTGCCTCAGGCCCGCTCGCCTCTCCAGGGTTTTCCCCTCCTGTTGGTGGCGGCTGGAAGTAGATGTTAGCGTTTTTCAGGTCTGTGCTACAAACTGCAGGCAGCAGGATAATAAAAGCCAACATATTCTGCCGGCAGGTTTCTACATTTGAAGTTAATTTAGGCGTTAATAAACTGTTTCAGAGGAGTGATCATAGCGCTCTGCATCAGCAGTGCTGCGTCTGACTCCCTGCCAGCTCCCAGATCAGCTTCTCTGATTGGTTGATGCGGCGCGTCCAGCAGCTGCTACATGTTAAAGCGCCTCAGATGCTCAGAAGCTCAGGATGTTCTGCTTCAGCTGCTTTTGCTGCACCTTGATGCGCGTCAACCATTGACTTTGCACGTATACTGGCTACTTCTGCTGCTTCAGTCGCGTTAGCTGTGAACTTAGCATTAGCCTGTCAAGTTATTTGGAAGACCTTTGGATGTTGGTTTCATTTTGCTAATCATACCAAATTACAAAATGCTCTCTCGATGAATTTAAGCTCTTTGGTTACAGTTAAAAAGAAAATGTTGCCTTTTTTACAAAAAATAAACTTTAAACTACCTAAACGGGCATGTATCCTTTTAGTAATGTACAAAAAACCATTTAATTACTCACTTTTTGGTGTTTCTTGAAGCGTGTGGCGATCTGACCTTATATTGTTTTTTTTTGTACGTCTAAAGGGATACACGCCCGTTGAGGTAGTTTAAAGTTTATTTTTCCAGCAAACCTAAAGGGATAAACTGGGAAGGGACGTTTTGAGCATGCATATTGACTGTGGGTATGCTGGTCTGACAGAACACCAGTCAAACTGTCTCCGTCTTTGGACGCCTGGAGGACCATCGTCTTTACTTCCCATCGCTCTAAAAAAAAAAACTTCTTAAAACATGGTGGTGGCTGAGTCATGCTGTGGGACGGCTTTCTTCACCACAGAGTACGTAAACTGATTTGAACTGATGCAGATGAAGCAGCGGTCCAGTAATTAAAGGGAATCAGCAGCATCATTTACAATTAAAAACAGCAGAATAAATGATTCTATATTCAACTCTTCTTAATTTGATATTTATTGGGAAACTGATGAACAGTTTTTATTTTATTTTAGCAGATGTATAGATTGTTAATGCTTAATAGTTATAAGAACAATTCTCCCCCCATACAGAGGTATGAATATAATCTCAGATTAAAGATTTTGCATTGAATATTTATAGAAAATGAACATAAGAACATGGATTTAACATCGTACCTTGGTATCGTTAAGCTGGAGCCCTCAGGTGCATCTTTAGGTTTGGCTCCATGTCTGAGACTCCATCTTTGATGGAAGGACAGTAATAATCCTTTAGTTTAGCTCTGATGTTAAGCTTCCACTAATATAAACTGCTTCTAATGACCTGATCTGTACTGTTTACATCTTTTCTGTTTTATTGCTCAGCTGATGTCATCAGTAAAGAGGATGCTAAAAACCAGTATGGATAAATATTGATAATAAATATCTTTATCTTTCTGTCCGTCTGTCTATTAAAATCCTCTGTATTTATCTTTTTAACAGTGCTTATCAGAATGCCGGCCAACCAAAAGCTGTCCTACTGTACTGGGATCTTCTTGCTGGTGTTGAAGCTGGCCCACGCCCAGTATGAGCACCTTGGATACCCGCTGGGGTACCCGCATGCTGAAGTGGAACAGTACAGCCCCCCAGTCCTGGCTCCAGATACCCCCAGGATCCAGCTGAGACTAGCTGGACAGAAGAGGAAGCACAACGAGGGTCGAGTTGAGGTTTACTACAACGGTACGTGGGGTACCGTCTGCGATGACGACTTCAGCATCCACGCCGCTCAGGTGGTGTGCAAAGAACTGGGCTACCAGGAAGCCGTCTCATGGGTGCCTTCTTCAAAATATGGGAAAGGAGAAGGTAAAGCACAGACTCCAAACAAATGGCTCCATGTTTAGTCATTTATTGGCATGCATCCTGATGATAATAATACCTGGATCTCTGTTTTATCCCATAAGGACCCATCTGGTTCGACAACCTTCGATGCACGGGGAAAGAGAAGACGTTGTCTCTGTGTCCGTCCAACGGGATCGGCGTCTCAGACTGCAAACACACTGAAGATGTAGGCGTGGTTTGCAGCGACAAGAGGATCCCTGGATTTAAATTTGTCAACGTGCTGCCCAATCATGTGGAGGTAATCTCCTTCAAAACCTGCATGCTGTCGGTTCATTTCCTTCTCCTCGTTGACTTTTGCAGATGTTTGCTAAAAGGTTGGTTTAATCTCATTGGACTATTAGTCCAACAAACCCTCCAACTCACTTTTTAGGCATCATTTCAGGTTGAATGTTTTGGATGGCTGGAAAGTGGAGCTGCAGGTGCAGACCAGAGGCGGCTGGTGGAGTTTTCTCCAGGAAAATCAATCTGACTGGATGATCTGGTTGAACTGGAAAGTGACCTGAGATGACGTGATGTGAATTGGAGCTATAGAAATAAACTGAATAGAATGGAATTAGGGGTAACTAAAGGAGGCTCTGATCCTTCCTACTGGATTGGCCTGGAGGTCACCTGGGGGGTTAATGGTCGTTAACTGCCATCATATTCATGCATGTGCAGTCTGTTATTGTTCAGCTTGAATGTGAGAAACTTTTAACTCATTTGTAAATGTTAAAGGAATAGTACACCCAAAACATGATTAGCCTTCATTTTCTACTCACCCCCATGCTGAACAACACTCTGGAGTACTTTTTTGATATCTCAAATGCATCTGGAGATCTGGGAGGCTTCTTGCTGTCTGCTGACATTCAAATAATGGAGGTCTATGGTGCCCGAGACAGAAAGGTCCATAAAAGTCCACAAAAAACGTGTCAATATTCCTCCATACTGCTCGTCCAATGTATTCCAAGTGTCCTGAGTGGGTAGCGTCTAGAATTTACTCGAAACGAAGTCATTTAGGATGTTTTTAGAGCATAAACAGTAGTGTATAGGATTTCCTGAAAGCGCGCACATGCGCGATCACGACGCTACGGAAACCGCGGCAGACCAAACCAGATGAAAGTGCGCATTCAGCTCGGCAAAGAACTCATGCTCTTCCTCAACACTGAAGTCCTCAGACATTTTTCTTTCGTTGTTTCTTTCTTTGCACAGGTAAACAGCACATTTCTTCTTCTACGCTTGCATTATCGGCAGAGCAGACGCTGAATGCGCACTTTCATCTGGTTTGGTCTGCCGGCTTCCGTAGCGTCGTGAACGCGCATGTTCGCGCTTTTAGGAAATCCTATACACTACTGTTTATGCTCTAAAAACATTCTAAATGACTTCGTTTCGAGTAAATTCTGGATGCTACCCACTCAGGACACTTGGAATACATTGGACGAGCAGTATGGAGGAATATTGACACGTTTTTTGTGGACTTTTATGGACCTTTCTGCCTCGGGCGCCATAGACCTCCATTATTTGAATGTCAGCAGACAGCAAGAAGCCTCCCAGATCTCCAGATGCATTTGAGATATCAAAAAAGTACTCCAGAGTGTTGTTCAGCATGGGGGTGAGTAGAAAATGAAGGCTAATCATGTTTTGGGTGTACTATTCCTTTAAGGTACAGATGTAAGCTTTGGGTGTTGAACATTTGTGAATTGGGATGTATACTTCAGAATCTGGTTCTACGCTTGTGGATCTGATTTTATGCTTATAAATCTTGGCGTATGCTTTGTGAATCTTTTTGAGACTGATTTAGCTCCATATGGACTCCTACTAGGAACATTTGTAGGGTCATAGAATGAAAAACTGAGTTTATATTGTTGCTCTGTGTCGAGTCGGGTTTGGTCGCTCTGTCCCCCGCTGGCTCCCTGCCCCCGTTCTCTGGGGTTCCTGGACCAGCCCCAGAGCTCACGGCTTTGTGCCCGGTGTGTTTCGACTACTTGCTGCACTGTAGTCGACCAAAATCCCGGACGATTTTGGAATTCCCTCCGGACATTTTTTAGAAATGAAAAGTGGCCGGCAACGTTTTGCAGGTCAAGGACCCCCAAACACCTATAGCGAGATGGAGCGGGGAACCCCTAATTATATATATATGGTATGAAATAGTGTTCTATCAAACTGGTCCTATAGTCACTCTATTACAGATGCAGTAATGTAACTAAAGTAATCGCTCCCTGGGATTATTAAAGTATTTCTGATTCCTGGTTGATGGGACAGGTGTTGTGAATGAAACGGTGCCCAGCTTGAAAGAGCTCCTGTGTGTCTCTGAATGTGAGCATTGATGACTGCAAGACATCTTCTGCCTCCATTTATCTGTTTACTACAGTCTGTTGGATTCGTGTTCATGTTGATTTAAAGACATTTCAATTAGTGGAAAAAAAAACTGCAGGTGGGATTATAAAAAAAAAAAAAATCAACCAAAACTTTCGCGACTCCCCTGCAGTACCTCCGTGGACCTCTTAGGCGTTGTGGACCCCCTGTTGAGGACCTCCGCCCTACCATATCAACAATCTGATGTTTCAGTGACTGAGTGCTTGTTGCTATGATGCGTCTTTGCTCACCAGCTTGGCTCGTTGTAAACCAACCAATCAGAGCACAGCTCATCTAAATATTCATGATCAAACCATAAAAGGAAGAAAAGCTGTGGTTTCATTCTAGGGCTTTTAACCAGGCTGGGTGTCCAATCATATCAGAGTTTCTCCAACTTACCTCTATTCCTCATAAAGCCAAACATTATTGATTATAATGCCTTTAAGACCTTACAGTAAATATGTTTTACTATTTACTGTCTCCAGAAATCTTGTAAACCTAATTAACTGATTTCCAGAAATGTATAAATCATTGGTTTTCTTATCATTCTGGTTGGATTCTGCAGATACTAAAGCTTAAGTTGGTAGAAAGAGGTTTCACACACAGAATAATGTTTAATCCAGACAACAGCTGGTTTTATAGCTAACAGTTCCTTTTCTTTCTACTGAAACATTTTATGTTACCTCTTTTTTGGGACTGCAGGATCTAGAGCGAGAGCAGCTTTGGTAACACTAAGTTTTGAATGTTCTATAAAATGGAACATGGGATGTCTGCAGAGGGCTTTCTTCACCATGAAGGTTCTTACTATTTCAGAAATCTTAAATCATTTATTTGACAGATGGTATAAAAATTGTCTTTGCTATAATAAAATGTTGCTCTACTTTAGAACAGCAAAGATCTCCATGCTGCACAGATGCTGCAGATAAACAGGATCAGAAATGGGATTATTATTGGAAACAATCTGATACACCATGAAAATAAACAGATGGTGCATTTGAAGAGTTTTATGAGTTTTTTAAAAGACCCGCATTTAAATAAAAAATGCACATGCACAACCCTGTACCCTCTCTAGGGAACATCTATTAAACGCGTGTGAGAGCGTGCGCAAGACCATTTCTCCTGGTGCAAGCTCTGTTTAAAAGTTGCTGTTCTCATCGCTCATACCAGCCAACCGTGTCCAAACGGCCGCCATAACCTCTAAATCCCACCATCACTATATAGAGCAGGGAATATATAGTGAACTTTATAGTGAACTCAGTTAACTGACCGTTCAGACAGATGATCACTGCTTTTTGCTCCTTTGGTCACTTAACTCCTCCTCCACCGCCCGTTTCCTGCGCCATCTTTGTTATTAGTCGCCGCTGTCGGTTAGTGACAGCAATTCCCATAATGCTTTGTGAGGAGAGCTCTCCATGCAAAGCATTCTGGGATATATCTGCCTCTTCTGAGGCCTTTCTTTTCTTCTCATTCACTTCATAGACACTTTTTCTCTTATGACCATCGGCCATTTTCAAAGAAAGGTGAGCTTCAATGACCGTCTGAAACCGTAGCTCCCCACAGATATACACATGAAAGAGCGCAGAAAAATATAACTAACGGGACGAACACGTAGGATGGACTCATCGCATGAATGATTGACAGTTAGGAGGACCACTTATTGAGATGTTCCACCCGGAAATAAGAGATCATCCTCTATACCTTTAAGAAGAAAATGGTAGAGAGGATGTAACGGATCGCTCTCATGCACTAAAGTATTATTCAGAGAAGTTTTACAGAAAAGTGGATAAATTAAAGTTTCAGGCTAACGGTTCCTGAGATGTTGGGTTTAAAACAGGCGGGATGCTGCAAACTGTGTCATGATGGGTATCAGGGAGGCCCAATATGCAGAACACTGACGACACGGATGGAAAGTTTAACAGAGTTTATTGGCAAATTCACACATATAATAAAGACTGATGCAATGGTTCTGGGCTGGGACCGGTTCACTGGCGTCTGTGAGAAAGACAGTTTGGTTAGCGAAGGCTTGGTTGAGACTTGACTGATTGTGTTCAGGTTTGTACCTTGATGAACGTAGAGGAGGCTTTGGGAGCGGAACTGTTGGGTCCGGAGAAAGCTTGGGTTGGCAGAGTCCTTAAGCTGTTTCAGCGTCTTACTTCTAAAGGCTGTTTTGACCTTGGCATGTGTTTCCAGCTCGGTATCCAGAGCTGCTAGGAAATCCAGAGAGTGAGTCTTCAGGTTTGGCTCGGAGGGCTGGCTCGGCAGGTTAAGCTCTTCCAGAGCTTCACAGGAGAAAGAACAGGAAACCTGGAAGCAGAGACAAAAGGGTTAGAATCCAGGTTGGACTCAAAGGAGACTTGGTTCACTAGGGATCTATGGCTTAAGTGCTAACCAACTGATTAAGACACTGCGGCGTCGAGGCAAGGTCTGAAGGCAGCTTAAGTAGTCCAGGTCCTCCAGATGAGATCATCAGCTGCAGGTGTGCAGAGCAGCTCAGCAGGGAGGATCCAGGGTGGACTCTGCTGGAGAAAAGGTGTATTTCTCCAGCTCCCAACAGTACCCCCCCCTCAACGACCGCCCCTTGGCGGTGCGGAAGAGGTAGACGGGAGGGAACGCTCATACTCCTCGATGAGAGAAGAGTCGAGGATGTATGAACCAGGAACCCATTGTCGGTCCTCCGGACCGTAGCCCTCCCAGTCGACGAGGTACTGCCAACCGCGACCTCGCCGACGGGAGTCCACGATCCGGCGAACGGTGAAGGCCGGATGTCCATCGACTTCCAGGGCGGGTGGAGGGGAGTCGGATGGAGGGCAAATGGGACTAGAGATGACTGGTTTAACCTGGGAGACGTGGAACGTAGGGTGAATCCTGAGTGTCGGGGGAAGTTGAAGACGGACGGCGGAGGGGTTGATGACTCGAGTGATCTTGTATGGGCCGATGAATCTCGGGGATAATTTGCGGGACATCCCCCTCAAGGGGGTGGACAGCCAGACCTCCTGGCCGACCTTGTACTCGGGGGCTGGACGTCTCTTGGGGTCAGTGAACCTCTTAGAGGACTCAGAGGAACGGTTGAGTGCTTGGATGGTCTCTCTCCAAACACGCTGGCAACGACGGATGTGGTGATTGACAGTCTTCACTGATATCTCTCTCTCGTCTGCAGGGAAGAGAGGGGGTTGGTAGCCGAGGCTAACTTGGAAGGGAGACTGACCGGTAGATGCAGACTTGAGTGAGTTATGGGCGTATTCTATCCAGGTGAGATATTGACTCCAATCGGTGGGATTATTGGAGGTGAGACAGCGGAGGGTGGATTCGAGGTGTTGGTTCATCCTCTCAGTTTGACCATTTGACTGGGGATGATAGCCAGAAGTTAGTGACACTTTACAATTTAGAGCAGAACAGAAAGCCTTCCAAACCTGTGAGACAAATTGGGGACCACGATCTGAGAGGATGTCCTGGGGAATACCATGGAGGCGAAAGACGTGCTTGATCAGCAACTGGGCGGTTTGATAAGCCGTAGGAAGCTTTCTGAGAGGGATCAGATGACAAGATTTGGAGAAACGATCTACGATGGTTAAAATAGTTGACATACCTCGAGACTCTGGGAGACCAGTGACGAAATCGATGGCAATATGGGACCAAGGACGTGAGGGCACAGGGAGCGGTTGCAGCAAGCCGGAGGGTGGCTGATGAGAGGCTTTGTTCCGTGCACAGGTGGAGCAGGCAGACACATATTCCTTTACATCTCGATGCAAAGTGGGCCACCAAAACCGTCTTGAGATCAGTGAAACTGTTCGGCTCACTCCCGGATGAGCAGAGAATCTTGCCGAGTGCATCCAATGAATGAGACGAGACCTAACAGACAAGGGACATAGGTACGGTTAGGTGGTCCATTGCCTGGGTCAGGTTCTGTGGCCAGGGCAGCATTGATTAAATCTGTTATCTCCCAAGTGACCATTCCAACGGTACATGAGGCAGGGAGGACAGGTTGGGGTGACTCAGGTTGATCCACAGCGTAGAGACGAGAGAGAGAATCGGGCTTGGTGTTCTTAGATCCAGGTCTGTAGGAGATAATGAGATTAAAATGTGAAAAGAAGAGAGACCACCTTGACTGTCGAGGAGTAGCTTGTTTAGCGGACTGGATGTAGGCGAGATTCTTGTGGTCAGTCCACACCAGGACTGGATGCTCTGCTCCTTCGAGCCAGTGTCTCCACTCTTCCAAAGCCAACTTAATGGCCAAAAGTTCTCGGTCCCCAACGTCGTAGTTGTGTTCTGCGGGAGAGAGTTTACGGGAAAAGAAGGCACAGGGATGGATTCGTTGATCAGAGTCGAGTTTCTGAGACAAAACTGCCCCTACACCGGAGTCAGAAGCATCAACCTTTAGGATAAATTGCTTAGATGGATCTGGTTGGATTAGGACTGGAGCTCTGGAAAACAAGGTTTTGAGTTTGTCAAAAGCTGCTTGTGCCTCGGGGGACCATCGAAAAACTCTCTTGGAAGAAGTTAATGCAGTTAATGGGAGGGCGGTTTGGCTATAATTTCTGATGAACCTCCGGTAGAAATTAGCGAAGCCCAAAAATCTTTGTAGCTGCTTACGGCTTTCTGGAACGGGCCATTCTAAAACAGCTTTTATCTTCTCTTCAGAAGGCTTAACCTGCCCGCCCTCGAGCTCAAACCCCAAAAAGGTAACTGAAGATTGGTGAAACTCACATTTTTCAGCCTTTACAAAAAGTTTATTCTCTAGAAGTCTCTGAAGAACCAGGCGGACATGTCTCTTATGTTCAGATAGATTCTTGGAGTAGATCAGGATATCATCAATGTATACGAATACAAACACATTGAGAAAGTCTCTGAGGACGTCGTTCACTAGGGCCTGAAAACATGCGGGGGCATTTGTTAAGCCGAAAGGCATGACCAAATACTCGAACTGGCCCAAAGGAGTCTTAAATGCCGTTTTCCATTCATCTCCTTCACGTATCCTAAGGAGATGATAGGCATTTCTTAAATCGAGCTTTGTGAAAACGGTAGCTCCTTGTACAGGCTCAAAGGCTGAGGCGAGAAGAGGATATTTGTTTTTGATAGTGATTTGGTTCAGGCCTCTATAATCTATACAGGGTCTCAAAGAACCATCCTTTTTTCCAACAAAGAAAAATCCTGCGCCCAACGGGGATGAAGAAGGGCGAATAATTCCTGCAGCTAGCGACTCGTTAATGTATTTTTCCATTGTTTCACGTTCTGGTTTGGAAATGTTATAAAGTCTACTGCTGGGTAACGGAGCACCGGGTAATAGCTCAATGGCACAGTCGTATGGTCTGTGTGGTGGAAGGGACGAAGCACTGACCTTACTGAAAACAGGAGCCAAATCATGGTAATCAGGGGGTACCGGAGTAAGGTCAGGGACGTCCATCTCCCCCCCACCTCTAGGGGACCCCAAAGCGGGAGCTGCAGAACGGAGGCAGGTCTCGTGACACAATGTGGACCAGGACTCCACATGACGATCGGCCCAATTAATATGGGGATTATGCTTCTCCAGCCATTCATAACCCAGTACCTGTGGGGAACATGCGGATGAAAAAACAAAGAAGGTTATGGACTCTCGATGGTTACCTGAGATTAAAAGTTCAAGGGGTTGAGTTTGGTGGGTGACTTGATGAAGTTTTTTCCCATCAATCGCAGAGACTCTGAGAGGCTGGGTTAAAGGAACCGTAGCAATTTGGAGCTGTTGGACGAGATCAGAGTCTATTAAATTACGTTCACATCCAGAATCAATGAAGGCTGAAAGAGAGAGGCTCTGGTCGAGGAAAAACAACGTGGCAGGAAGCAAAAGACGAGGAGGTTTTTCATTTTCTTCATGGCCCGTCAGACTCCTCAAAACCTCTGACGGGCCCCGGCTTTTGATCTTTCTGGACAGGAAGCAATGAAGTGTCCACTCTCACCACAATAAATGCAAAGTCTGCCCAAAAATCTCCTTTGCCTTTCCTCAGGAGACAACCTTGTGTGTCCAACCTGCATCGGCTCCATTTCAGTTTCTCCAGGATGAGTAGCCTGAACAGGCAAAGGGAGAGGCTGGCTCTTTGGCTTTGGTCTGGATAACTGTTCTGTGGGGGCAGAAACAACAGTCACGTTATTAGAGGCGGGGGCAGAGGAAAATAACGCCAAACTCTTATATATATATATATTTGCGGCTGTTTCTGGCCCGAATCCGGTTGTCCAGTTTTATAGTTAATTGGATTAGTTCTTCGAGTGTAGCCGGTTCATCGCGGGTAGCCAACTCATCCTTAATATCTTCGTTTAATGCCTCGAAATAAGCACTCTTTAATGCACCCTGGTTCCATCCGGAAGCAGCTGCTTTAACCCGGAAATTTATAGATAATTCGGCCACAGAAGAATTTCCCTGTTTTAAATGAAGCAGAGCTCGAGAATCAAGGGTTTGGTCAGTGTCTTGGTTGAATACCTGGGAAAATTCAGAAACGAAATCTGAATAGTGACAGCTTAAGCTTTCATCTGAGGCAAATCTGGCTTGAGCCCAAGCCAGAGCTCTTCCTGTTAACTGGGAAAGGATAAACGTTATTTTCTTGTGGTCCGTGGGAAAACTGGCAGGAGAGTTCTGAAAAATGAGACGACATTGAAATAAAAATCCCTTGCAATCAGTTACGTTACCAGAAAACTTCTCTGGGAGACTTGGGCGGAACTCGGATGACGTCACAGCCGGTGACCTCGGCGGAGGAACTGGACCCGGAAATGGTTGGGTTACTGGAGCGGGATTAGCATTACCAATGTAATTAGCATAGTTTTGAAGCATATGATTATGCATATCAACCAGACGGTACAACTCACGGAGGGTCTGAGTTTGTCCTTGTATTTGGACATCTTGTTCTTGCAATCGGCGGAGGAGATCATCTGCCGGGCCTTGTGTGTGGCCGCAGTGTTCTGTCATGATGGGTATCAGGGAGGCCCAATATGCAGAACACTGACGACACGGATGGAAAGTTTAACAGAGTTTATTGGCAAATTCACACATATAACAAAGACTGATGCAATGGTTCTGGGCTGGGACCGGTTCACTGGCGTCTGTGAGAAAGACAGTTTGGTTAGCGAAGGCTTGGTTTAGACTTGACTGATTGTGTTCAGGTTTGTACCTTGATGAACGTAGAGGAGGCTTTGGGAGCGGAACTGTTGGGTCCGGAGAAAGCTTGGGTTGGCAGAGTCCTTAAGCTGTTTCAGCGTCTTACTTCGAAAGGCTGTTTTGACCTTGGCTTGTGTTTCCAGCTCGGTATCCAGAGCTGCTAGGAAATCCAGAGAGTGAGTCTTCAGGTTTGGCTCGGAGGGCTGGCTCGGCAGGTTAAGCTCTTCCAGAGCTTCACAGGAGAAAGAACAGGAAACCTGGAAGCAGAGACAAAAGGGTTAGAATCCAGGTTGGACTCAAAGGAGACTTGGTTCACTAGGGATCTACGGCTTAAGTGCTAACCAACTGATTAAGACACTGTGGCGTCGAGGCAAGGTCTGAAGGCAGCTTAAGTAGTCCAGGTCCTCCAGATGAGATCATCAGCTGCAGGTGTGCAGAGCAGCTCAGCAGGGAGGATCCAGGGTGGACTCTGCTGGAGAAAAGGTGTATTTCTCCAGCTCCCAACAAACTGATGATCTTTTCTCTGCACCATTCCTTCAAGAACCATTCTTAGTGCCAAACAGGTAAAAGTTTAAATAAACATTCTGGTCTAATGTACCTCTGGACAACAGCTCTCTGTTCTTATACCAATATTCCATTAAATAATTCATAAGTATCTCTCTGCAAATCAGCAGCTAACTCCAGGCGTCTTTAACAACATCTGTGTGAAATGACCTGCAGGGAAAATAACTGAGTGAAAGTGAAGCTGAACAGGTAATAATGAGCGTCCATGGCTGTCAGTAATTTAGCCGCGCAGCGTCTCTGAGCTAACTGTTACCACACGGCGAATGTTTTCCGTTCTCTCTGCAGGCCTCACACATTCCTTCGCTGTGAGCTCACTGCAGGATCTCATACTCTGACTCTTATTGTCATGTTTAGGAACCAGGACAGACATTTCCCGCACAAATTATTACAAACAGTCAAATTAAACTACAGAGGAAATTGGACATTAATGAAAAAAAATGCTAGGGAAGATTCTCAGTCATCCAGGTCATTCCAAAAAATCCACTGGACCTTGTTTCCAAGTTTAAAGACATTTTGCTTCCATCCAGGAAACTTTTTCCTATTAAAAAAATAACAATAATGATAATATTTTGAATTGAAAAAAGCTTCCTGAACTCCAGTGGATTGTTTTTTTTTTAAACTTTTTTGGAAAGAATGAACCAAATGTATGAAACTTCTATAAATATAGAGCTATGCTTTTATCCTATAAAACGATCCTACTGCTTTGAAGTTTTTCATTGCTTATTGGTCTCATAGCAACAGTAATGATGATTATCAGTAGAATACATCACTTGTAGTTTTTGGTTTTATTAGCAGATATTTGACCTTTATTCTAAAGGTCCATGAAAGGATTGATCAGGAAATATAAAAAAAGATGTCAGAGTTTACTGTAATTAGCTGCAGGTAAGTTAATCTCTAACTATCAGCTGATTAATCTGTGGAAATCCAGATTAATCTGCATCAGAAGCTAAAACGGTTTAGTTTGGGAAGCTGATGCTGTTTCAGGAGCCTTTTGTTCATCTTCATGTTTGAATTTCAGGATTATTTATGGTAATGCTAATTATTGAGAATCATAACGGCTGTTAGAGCATAAATTACACCAAGTCCCTCTAACGGAATCAGAACTGTTGATTTTAGTTTTGAGGGAGCGTTTATAGAGAGAAATTTATGATAATAAAATACTTAACCGCTCTTCAGCAGGAAAATTATTTATTTTACTGGATTTAGTCACACAAACAGTCAATATTAAGGTTTTATTCTAATTCAAATATTCTAATTATCCCATGCATTATCCATCCAAGTTCTTTTTTTTACTTTACAGGGTCATACATTAGTATGAACATAACATGGTGAAAAGGGGCATGATGAAGACATTGTGTTATTGTCCATGCCCCTTTTCTGATGGTTACAGAAAAATCGATGACTTTACAGTAATAATCCATTCAACACATTTCTAACCCACTGTTAAGTGGATGGTGGATCTGTTGACTCTAAACCGATTTGATAATCAAATAATACATAATTTTTTTCTAGAAGGGAGTCTAGCTTCATTGTGAACAATTTCTCAATAATTTTTGAAAATTCTGAAAGTATAGATATGGGTCTATAATCATTAAACCTGCACCCAGTTTTTTAATATAATTATTATCTTTGCTGTTTTTATTTTAGAGGAAAGATGCCAGAAATGAGTGAGAGATTGAAAATATAAGTATCGGTATCGGCGAGTACCAACAAATAGGGCACCAATACCAATTTGAGAGCCATAAGTTTATTCAACTATTGTCAACCACTCCAGGTAGGCAAAAAAAGGTTCTACTGGATTCACTTTGTATTAGATTTTTTCCTGCTTCACAAAGGTAGGCAGCAGCTTGACAAAGCCATGATGGCAATTATTTTACATTATTATGGTCTCGGTATCGGCCGATACTGCACAGCCAGGTATCGGTATCGGGGCCAAAAATGGCATCGGCGCAACACTAGTCGTACTGTTGGTGACGTCTTCGTCGACGGTAAAACATTAAGAACTCTCTGAGGCTGAATCTGAGATAACTGTTGAGTGTAAATGGCGCGCTCAACTGAACCAGACCGTGCCAGACACAACCGAACTGCGCTAACATCTTACTAGTTCATCAGTAGGGCTCGCCGCAGTTCAGTTCTGGCTCGGTTCTCACTAACAACTGCGCAATTTCAGACATTCGTAAAAAAATCCAAGCTTCCCTACCGTACCACACGATTTCCAGTGATGATTCTGCTTAGCAGTGGGATGAACCTCAACATCCAGTGGCACGGGAAGGGGGGTGCTGCGGGGGCTGCAGCCTCCCTCGTCATAGCATCAGCCCCCCATGGTGGGGGGCTGTGGAGTAACATAATATTGTACTTAAAAACATGAAATTATTTATGTATTTATTTTTTAAAAGACTGTGTTTGATATGGGATAAAAATGATGGGCTGTGTATAAGATATAAACTAATGATTCATTATTTTAATATTTCATAAAAAACTAGGCTACTCCCCCGGAAGCTTCCGCCACCTCACATTCATGGCTTGGCTAGCAATAGGCAGCAGAAACGTATTTCTGACTATTCCGAGGTAAGAAATGGTTTTAATTCCCCTATACTGCCGCCGAGCATTTATTTAGCGTTATTTATTTCTTATTTATTTCTATTTGCTGTGCCTATTTGTCGTAGTCCTGTGGCTGAAGAAGTCTACGCTAGAATAAGGCTGCATATCACTAAATATTATGTCTGTATTAAGCTATTTAGTGATAAAATATGAAATTAGTTTTTTTTTTTTTGTGTTTTTTGTTTCAGATATGAAATCATTCCCCATATCCATAGTCGAATGGACTTTCAAGACGTTCAATGCTCAGTTTAGGCTATATTTAGGCCATGTTTCATTCAAGTATTCCTGATCCTGTTGATTGGAAGCTGATGTTTGTTTTGAATGATTAAAAGAGAAGAAATAAAGTGTTAATAATGTTCATGCTTTGTTCCGATTTATTTTAAATGGCAGTTTTTGGCGACAAATGTAGGCCTACAATATTATGTTAAAAACATCAGCCACAGCCCTCAACATAATGACGTCACGTGTTTTCCAACCCAGCCATCAGCCCCCCTCGCTTGAAACAGCTTCCAGCGCGCCTGTCAACATCCATCATTGTTTCCTGCATCTGAAAGCCCTGATTAGTCTATCGTTTGTCGTATCCACTTCCCAAAAGCCCATTCAATCAAGTAAATTCACTAAAGGCTGCCTTCTTCGCCTGACTCTACAGTTACGTCTCTGTGTGACCGGTGTCAGAGCCTGGACCGCATTGCCGGCAATAAGTCGGACTTGTTTCCAGTGAGGGTTGGACTCCTCCAAGGTTGCCCTTTGTCACCGATTCTGTTCATAACTTTTATGGACAGAATTTCTAGGTGCAGCCGAGGTGTTGGGGGGATCTGTCTTGGTGGCCTTAGGATCGCATATCTGTTATTCGCAGATGATGTGGTTCTATTGGATTCATCAGGGCGTGATCTACAGCTCTCACTGGAGCGGTTTGCAGCCGAGTGTGAAGCGGCCGGGATGAGGATCAGTGCCTCCAAATCCCAGACCATGGTCTGGAGCCGGACAAGGGTAGAGTGCCTTCTCCAGGTTAAGGAGGATGTACTGCTCCTAGTGGAGGAGTTTAAGTATCTTGGGGTCTTGTTCACGAATGAGGGGAAGATGGAGCGGGAGATCGATAGGCGGATTGGTGTGGCGTCTTCTCTGAAGCGTGCGCTGTACCGGTCTGTTGTGGTGAAGAGAGAGCTGAGTCAAAAAGCAAAGCTCTCGATTTACCGGTGGATCTACGTTCCTACCCTCATCTATGGTCATGAGCTTTGGGTCATGACTGAAAGAATGAGATCCCGGATACAAGCGGCTGAAATGAGTTTTCTCCGTAGTGTGTCTGGGCTCTCCCTTAGAGATAGGGTGAGGAGCTCAGTCATCTGGGGAGGAATCAGAGTAGAGCTGCTGCTCCTCCACATCGAGAGGAGCCAGTTGAGGTGGCTCAGCCATCTGGTTAGGATGCCTCCTGGACGCCTCCCTGGTGAGGTGTTCCAGGCACGTCCCACCGGGAGGAGGCCCAGGGGGAGACCCAGGACACGCTGGAGAGACTATGTTTCTCTGTTGGCCTGGGACTGAAGCTGCTACCCCCGCGACCCGAAGAAGATGGATGGATCGAGGGTTGAACGGACGGACAGACGGACGGACGGACATTAATGACAGATCTTCCACATGCTCAAAGGTTACCTGTGGAGTACCACAGGGATCAGTGCTAGGACCAATTCTCTTTACTTTATACATGCTCCCATGCTCGGTAGAATTATTAGACAGCATGGGATTAATTTCCACTGTTATGCTGATGATACCCAGCTATATCTGTCTATAATCCAGATGAAGCTAACCCATTACATAGATTACAGGCATGTCTGAAGACATAAAAACCTGGATGACTCTTAATTTTCTGCTTCTGAATGCAGACAAAACAGAAGTTATAGTCTTTGGACCAGAGTCTCTGAAAAAGAAGCTGATTAGTCAGTCACTTCATTTGTCTAGACGCATGGAGCCAGACGGGGAACGTGGCCTGGAAAAAAAAAGCTTTTCCGTTTACTAAAATAGGTCAATTCCCCCCCAGCATGGAAACCACACCCAGCTGGGAGCAGAGGCCCGGACCTATCATCCAGGGACACTGATGTAACGGCAGCCATGACGTGATGTCACCGGGGGTTTGGGATAATTATTAGGCTGCATGCAGGGCTTCTGTCAGGAGATGGAATCTCAGCTCCAGTATATGAGCCAAAACAGGAACCAGTGAGCTTTAGCTTAGACTGAGGTGGAACCTGAAGCTTCCAGCACACGCTGCTCCCCCTGTGAAACGTGTCCTGTAGGTGCCGCATTTAGTGACATGCAGGCAGAAAGCAAACATCTCCTTCCATGAATTTGTTCTTCTGTGGTGACTGAGTTTTCCTTGGTTTCCCTGAATGTCTTTTTGGCTCCGTCTTTCTCAGCCGTTTGGTAAACATAATCCAGTGTGCATTTCTGAAATAGCTATCACCCCGACTTCCTACTTCCTGTTTATCTGGCATTGTATGGCTGTGGGGGAATGTTTCTGAAACATGTTTCTGAGGTCCAAGCTGTTGTTGTTTGTCTCCAATACAACATCCACCAATCCTGACTAAGATCTGATGACCTCTGCCTTCAATAACCAGATGAGTTGGATGCTGTTAGAACTCAGAAAACTGAAGGCTGAGAGCTTGGAGGAAGAAGAAGCGCATTGGATTGGTCAGGGTTGGATTTAGGAAATGTGGGGCCCTAGGCAAAGACAGGCATCCATTATCTGTTCTAGGTTGTGTCCCTCTCTTCTTGTCCCTTTTCTTCTTGTTTTCCTCTCTATGTTTTGTACTCAGCTGACTTTTCATGCTGTCTCTAAAGGAATGAAAGATTTTCTCCAAGCACTAAGCTCACTTAGCTGATTGCTCCTTCCTGTGTTTCCAAAAAGGCCAAAGTAAATAACCCAGTCCTTCTTTTCACTGTAGACAAGCCATGATCTGCTTATCTGTTCTCCATTTTTCATTTGGATGAAATAATAGCTGCATGAATCATGACAGCAGACAAGATAGAGGAGAGCAGGAGGCGGGGTTACCAATCTACTCGCTCTGGAGAGCAGAGTTCGCTGCTTTTAGATGTTGTCTCCAAAGTCTCCAGTAGCAGAAAAAAGTCTCTAGATTTGGCGCTAGGCAACATGGCTCTTCGCACTTGAGACACACTTAGGATTATCAGCGCTCTGATGGCATTTTAGCCAAAGGATTTTTATTAAAAAAGATAATTAATGTGCAGAAATAAGGAATAGTTGTATTAACCATACATGTAAACATATTTATGGGGCCCCCAGGAACTAGGGCCCTAGGGAACTGCCCAGAATTGCCTAATGGTAAATCCCCCCTTCGGGCTTCTAGTATCTTGTTGTCTTTCTTTCCCATCTCTTTGTGTTTTTCTCAGTCTTGAAATGAGGCAGTCTTAGCATGGTTAGCATTTTCCTTTTTGTATGTTTTCTCAACCTGATTCTTTAAGCTAAGTTTTCCTCGTCTTTGCAAACCCAAGCATGTCATTACAGGAAGCTATAAATCCACCTGTCAGACCTTCAGCTCACTTCTTCAGTGGATTTCTCTTCCTTCTTAGTTGCAGCCTTTATCGACTTCAGATGTCTTTATTTGTCAAATAGCTTGTTAGATTTTTATGTAGCCGAGTTAAAGTTTAATAGAGTAACATAACCACTAAAGAAGAGGAAGCGGGAAAACTTGATGCCAAAGGAAAAAACTGATTGCCTTCCAAGATGCTGGTCTACAGGATTAAATGAAGAATCATTAGCAGCTAATATAAAGTTTATAAAGTTCTTCTTCCTGTTCAATGCCTTGCAGAGAACACATCAGCAACTTTATAAAAAGGAACCCAATATCAAAGCCTTTATAATCAGATATAACACAACACATTCTAACCAACACGATGCAGAGACTGAACTCTCTGGAGACATCAGAAACCTCCACATACGGCCACGTGTTCGCTCCCAGACGGCTTCTAGAAGAGCTGCTGCCATCATTAGTCCATCATTTAATCCTGAATCGCTGTACTTCATTAGGACAGGATAAAGGTATCAGGTTCAGCTTCCTAATTAAGGAGCGGCATGGTGCCGATACCAACGTGAGATCTCCTTTAACCTCTTAAAACCCTCCGGGTCGTTTTAAAGGGTTTACTCAGAATGCATGAAGATTCCACTGGTAAAACGTTTACCAATATAGACGTTAGACATCGTGGGAAAGCTTAGATTCTCCACGATTCAACCACCTGGTTCCTTTTATGGACATAGTGAGCACTAAAGCACAATTAACACAGATGTAGCAGCATGTCAAAATGTACCATGACAAAGCAGCCACGACAAGCAAGCATGTCTTTACTACTACTGTTCAAAGGAAAACTATTATTTTCAAGAATGAAAAAAAAAACTGCTTTGAGTCTTTTTTAAACTGAAGCACCTTGGGTGTTTCACTCACCCAATTTTCATGTATATAAACTAGAAGGTGTTAGGTTTCAAATAATGTATCACACATGTCATTTGAGCTCACAGTTTCTAAGTTATTTGCTTTTCCATTTGAGTATGCAGAATAATGGCGAGAATTAGCCAAAATGAGGTGGATATTAAGAGGTTAATTACTGATTATTTCCCCTGATAACTATCCAGCCACTTTGGGGTAACAATTTTTATAATAATTGATCCTTTTATATATATTATTTTAAATAAAAGTTACAATGAGATAATGATATACATTTTTATATTAAACTGCACTTCCAATATTCACCACTGTTAGGCGCAACTTCCCTTTTTCCTCTGACCACGGAGCAGCCGGCTTGCTTGGACTCACAATGAATCATGGGATACCCAGGGCTACGTAGGAAACACTAGACCTGTCCTTCAAAACAGGCAAAAAGAAGGCTGCATTTGTCGGCTGCATAACGAGGAGTCTTCCAATCCAAAAAGACTCCTCCGTCGGCCAATTACGCTAGGACGTATTTGGCCGACGAATCTGGACTTTGGAGGACGCAGACGCTGGATTCAAAATCAGCATGTGTGTCATGATTCTGCCATTTGTGGACTTTTTGGTTCTGTTGAAGTTTCTTTTTGGGTTTTCAGTTACACTTTGATTTATGTCATTCTGTGTTTTCTGGTTATATTTAAGCAGTACCCCTTTGTGTCAGTATCCTTTCCTCTAAGCTCCTTCTAGTTACCTCATTGCACACCTGCTCCCTGTTAGCTAATTGGTCCTCCCATTGTTTCTGCCTCCCATATATACACTCACCGGCCACTTTATTAGGTACCCCATGCTAGTAACGGGTTGGACCCCCTTTTGCCTTCAGAACTGCCTCAATTCGTCATGGCATAGATTCAACAAGGTGCTGGAACGCCGGCTTCGTATGGATGAGAGGCTGGTTTGGTGAAAAATTTGTGTGTTTAGGCCAGGGTTTGACTTCATGTGGACGGGGCCTGAATCCCTCTCACCAGAGCTGCTCCATGTTTATCGGATGGAAACAGAGTTGTCTCTGCTTGTTAGATCAGAAGCGACTGACATGGCCTGTTGACGTCCCTGCGTTGCGTTCAATGGGGTCACGTAATTTACTGGGTGTTCCCACAGCATGCCAATCAGAGCCTAGGTGATTTTAACGCAGGTTGCTTTCCGAGTGGTTTATATGTCAGTGAGCTGTTCCCACTGCCACTAAAAGCCCATTGTTCCCGGGTTTCAACAGGTTTTTCAGATTGTGGGAAAGGGGCATGAAAGAGTGGATATAGCGCTTTGAAGACATTGGACTTCATAAGCTATATACACTCACCGGCCACTTTATTAGGTACCCCATGCTAGTAACGGGTTGGACCCCCTTTTGCCTTCAGAACTGCCTCAATTCTTGGTGGCATAGATTCAACAAGGTGCTGGAAGCATTCCTCAGGGAGTTTGGTACATATTGACATGATGGCATCACACAGTTGCCGCAGATTTGTCGGCTGCACATCCATGATGCGAATCTCCCGTTCCACCACATCCCAAAGATGCTCTATTGGATTGAGATCTGGTGACTGTGGAGGCCATTTGAGTACAGTGAACTCATTGTCATGTTCAAGAAACCAGTCTGAGATGATTCCAGCTTTATGACATGGCGCATTATCCTGCTGAAAGTAGCCATCAGAAGTTGGGTACATTGTGGTCATAAAGGGATGGACATGGTCAGCAACAATACTCAGGTAGGCTGTGGCATTGCAACGATGCTCAATTGGTACCAAGGGGCCCAAAGAGTGCCAAGAAAATATTCCCCACACCATGACACCACCACCACCAGCCTGAACCGTTGATACAAGGCAGGATGGATCCATGCTTTCATGTTGTAGACGCCAAATTCTGACCCTACCATCCGAATGTCGCAGCAGAAATCGAGACTCATCAGACCAGGCAACGTTTTTCCAATCTTCTATTGTCCAATTTCCATGAGCTTGTGCAAATTGTAGCCTCAGTTTCCTGTTCTTAGCTGAAAGGAGTGGCACCCGGTGTGGTCTTCTGCTGCTGTAGCCCATCTGCCTCAAAGTTCCACGTACTGTGCGTTCAGAGATGCTCTTCTGCCCACCTTGGTTGTAACGGGTGGTTATTTGAGTCACTGTTGCCCTTCTATCAGCTCCAACCAGTCTGGCCATTCTCCTCTGACCTCTGGCATCAACAAGGCATTTCCGCCCACAGAACTGCCGCTCACTGGATGTTTTTTCTTTTTCGGACCATTCTCTGTAAACCCTAGAGATGGTTGTGCGTGAAAATCCCAGTAGATCAGCAGTTTCTGAAATACTCAGACCAGCCCTTCTGGCACCAACAATCATGCCACGTTCAAAGTCACTCAAATCACCTTTCTTCCCCATACTGATGCTCGCTTTGAACTGCAGGAGATTGTCTTGACCATGTCTACATGCCTAAATGCACTGAGTTGCCGCCATGTGATTGGCTGCTTAGAAATTAAGTGTTAACGAGCAGATGGACAGGTGTACCTAATAAAGTGGCCGGTGAGTGTACACCTCCTGTTCCGTTCCTCATTGCTGGATCCTCGTCTTTCTTTAGGTTTATTCCTCCCTATTGTCTCCTAGTTTCTTGGTTCTTGAGTTTTCTTGTCGATCAGTTCCAAACTATGGATTCTAGATTTTGAATTCTTCATTAAATTTAGCAAAAAATCATCTCTGTCTCTTCTACTCTGCATTTCAGTCCACTACAACATTCACCAACCCGGATAAAAAGATGATGGTGCAAAAATATTAAACATAGCAGAATGTGATAAAATTATCCTACTGACGGACAATAAGAAACTGAGAGAAGTGCATTATATATGAGTCTTTCTGTGTTCCATTTGGCACATCTTCATCTCCATGGTTATTCAGATTTTCTGACACAGTAAGGTTCTTAGCTCCCCTTTGCTAAGGGAAGCTTTTTCTGCTCAGACGTCTTGTTTGCTCTCAGGGAAAAACAGGATTGTAGTTTAAAAATGAAATCATGATTAGAGGTCTTCGGCTGTCTGTGGTCATTTACTACATGCTTTCGCTCTAATGCCGTGCTGAATCACTTCATTTCCATTTAGTCATTGTGTCTGTACTTTATGCTCTGCTTTGGCTTACACGTCCCAGTGCTGTGAAACATCTGTTCGCAGTTTGTTAAATAAGGGGCTTTTTTAATGGCTCTTAAGAAGCTCTTATGGGTTAGGGTTTGGTTTGAAGCAATGTTCCCAACACTCTGTAAATATGTGCAAAGACGCATTATCCTGGAAAGACTTTGCACCTGCTCACTCGGTTTAAGAAAAAAATTTGTGTTTTATTTTTTAAGTAAAGACTCCATAATAACTGATATGAAGTCATATTCTTCACTACCTACAAACCCAGTGCAGTGGGTTGGTGGTGTAGGTGGGATCGTTTTTGTCATTCTCAGAAACAGACATTGGAACCATATGTTACTAAGCCCTGTTTTTGTCTGTGTTCTTTTTTCACGTTCCGGCGGGCGATCAAATGCTCCTCACAAGTGCAACAAGCTGATTTAGGGGTTAGAAATGTCTCTAAGCAAGACAGGAACCTAAACAGTTGGTTAGAGTAAGAACACTTCTGTTTTGAGGCCAGGTTAGGGTCAGGGGAACATTCATAATAAAACCATTTCTCTCCTCATATATGCTTGCCTCTGTACTGGACTAGCAAAGTAGTTTTCCCAAAAATGCAGGAGAACCTCTGAGCTACTCTCTGCACAGTCTGAGGTGATGAATCCCTTGATTATTTGCAGATGTTTTTCTTCTCCTGTTGGTGACACATTTGCCTGGATCTCCCCAGTTTGCAACAGCTACACATAAAACAGCTCGACCGAACCCTTAAGGCTGAAAAATCAAGAGATTAGCTGCACCTTGAAAGGCTTTGACTGATTCCCAAAGGGGATATGCTGGATGGAAGAGGGGCACGGTGGTTGGGGACCACTGATCTAGTTACCATAACATCATGTTTTTAGCCTGTGGGAGGAAGCCGGGGTATCCAGAAAGAACCCATGCATGCTCAAGGATAACATGCAAACTCCATGCTGAAAGACCCTGGGCCAGGTATTGAACCAGGAACCTTCTTGCTGTGCTACCCACTGCTCTACTGAGCAGCCTTATCAAGTTTTTCCTGTTTCAGAACAGGAAAAAGTTGATAACTTGCTAACAAATATAGTTAGACATATACACTATATTGCCAAAAGTATTTGCTCACCCATCCAAATTATTGGAATCAGGTGTTCCAATCACTTCCATGGCCACAGGTGTATAAACTCAAGCACCTAGGCATGCAGACTGTTTTTACAAACATTTGTGAAAGAATGGGTCGCTCTCAGGAGCTCAGTGAATTCCAGCGTGGAACTGTGATAGGATGCCACCTGTGCAACTAATCCAGTCGTGAAATTTCCTCGCTCCTAAATATTCCACAGTCAACTGTCAGCTGTATTATAAGAAAATGGAAGTGTTTGGGAACGACAGCAACTCAGCCACGAAGAGGTAGGCCACGTAAACTGACGGAGCGGGGTCAGCGGATGCTGACGCGCATAGTGCGAAGAGGTCGCCAACTTTCTGCAGAGTCAATCACTACAGACCTCCAAACTTCATGTGGCCTTCAGATTAGCTCAAGAACAGTGCGCAGAGAGCTTCATGGAATGGGTTTCCATGGTCGAGCAGCTGCATCCAAGCCATACATCACCAAGTGCAATGCAAAGCGTCGGACGCGGTGGTGTAAAGCACGCCGCCACTGGACTCTAGAGCAGTGGAGACGCGTTCTCTGGAGTGACGAATCGCGCTTCTCCATCTGGCAATCTGATGGACGGGTCTGGGTTTGGCGGTTGCCAGGAGAACGGTACTTGTCTGACTGCATTGTGCCAAGTGTAAAGTTTGGTGGAGGGGGGATTATGGTGTGGGGTTGTTTTTCAGGAGCTGGGCTTGGCCCCTTAGTTCCAGTGAAAGGAACTCTGAATGCTTCAGCATACCAAGACATTTTGGACAATTCCATGCTCCCAACTTTGTGGGAACAGTTTGGAGCTGGCCCCTTCCTCTTCCAACATGACTGTGCACCAGTGCACAAAGCAAGGTCCATAAAGACATGGATGACAGAGTCTGGTGTGGATGAACTTGACTGGCCTGCACAGAGTCCTGACCTCAACCCGATAGAACACCTTTGGGATGAATTAGAGCGGAGACTGAGAGCCAGGCCTTCTCGTCCAACATCAGTGTGCGACCTCACAAATGCGCTTCTGGAAGAATGGTCAAAAATTCCCATAAACACACTCCTAAACCTTGTGGACAGCCTTCCCAGAAGAGTTGAAGCTGTTCTAGCTGCAAAGGGTGGACCGACGTCATATTGAACCCTATGGATTAGGAACGGGATGTCACTTAAGCTCATATGTGAGTCAAGGCAGGTGAGCAAATACTTTTGGCAATATAGTGTATTTGAATATCCATGCTGTCTAAATTAAAGGTGTAGAGGAAAAAAATCTTTCTAGTTTGAATTGTGGGGAGAACAATTTCATCATTGTCATTACTTACATAATTGGCATTACTGCATAAAATTCATGTTTTAATCTACTAATATCTACATTAAACTGATTAGTTATGATTCAAGTAGTTATTTATCTCTAATTTCACTGAAGACTCCTAGATGAATTGCAAAGACTTAATTTTCTCTCTCCCCCATAAGGCAAAATCTAGTTCTGCAAAGAGCTGTATGTCTGTATGTTTTTATGTTAGTATACTGATGTGCATAATTAGACACAGTGTTTCTGTTGTCAAGTAACTGTTAATATATGAAAAATTTAAATGTTAAATAAGTTAGAACAAATCGCTTTGGAGTAAAACTGCTGTCACCATCTGGATTAGAGGGAAAAATGGTAGGGGTGGCCACAAGGGTGGCTGGCCCCCCATCTAGCTCCGCCCCTGCGTGTTGGACGCCTTCCCTCCTCTTTGTCCTTTCTTTCTCTTCCTTTTTGACTTCGGGGCATTGCATTTTTCAGCAGCTGACATTTTACTGCATTGCTGCTTATTTTTATGTTTTCTTCTAAATTTGTTTGATTTTTTATCACTATGTCAAATGATGCACACGTTGCATTTAAGGCCCAGTATGAGCAAACTGCTGGTGACAGACTGGAGGGATCTGATGCCAAATGCAGGACCTACTGTAAGGACCAAACCATTTAATGCAATTTGACGGGGGGAGAAATGCAGGGCTCATGAATTATCTTTGTGAGAACAAAGATAATTTATTTCACTGCTGGAGTTTCTTTTTATATTTGAAAAATATAGTGGGAAGAATCGTTTTCTTCTTTTTGGGCCCCCCTCAGTCAAGGGCCCTTGGAGTCTTCCTAACTCACTTTTGATAATGAGCAAAAGATTATCTTGTAAAATACTTTTTAAATACATAATATGCAGCAGGATCTCTGGTTTGTCTTGTTGAATCTGTATTGAATTAAACTTATCTCATTTAATCCCTTCTTTTTAATCTGCGCCGCTGAAACAAGAAACACATGTTGGTAATGCTTGTTTTTCCAAGTCAGATTAGCTGTTTTCTTTTCCCCGGGAACTTGCTGCTAATCTAAACAGGAAGGTCATCAAGTCGCATAAAGAGGAATGTAATGGGAGGAGCGTGAAAGGAGGCTGAGGTGGCACCCGAAGGGGCAGCAGGAAGACAACATCTGTGAAGGAAATACTGGAGGGATCTTTATCATTTACTGTTTATTCAGGAAATGGTTCCAGGAACCATCATTTAAAATAAGGTCAGACTTTATGAAGTTTCACTAGAATCTAGAGCTATTTGCACCAGCCTAGAGTGATTAGTGTGGTGACTTATAGCAAAGGACAGAACAGCTGATGATGTTTTCTGTCTGGGAACATGAAATTATGGAGAGCCTCCCCTCTCATTACTCCATGTCAGGGTTTTTTGGGATTTCATATGAAAAGTCTCCACTGAAGCTGACAGATTTACTCTACAGTTTAGATGTTTTCATGACCACTTGTCATTTTAAAGTCCCTCAGAAGTCTGAAAGCTGAAATGTTTAGTCCTACAGGCCCAGTGAGGCTTAAGGAAATCACTGATCCTCATCCTGGGACACCTCAGGGTCATGTTCTCAGCCCTCACCTCTTTGCCCTCTTCACACATGACTGCTCTGCTCTACAGAACTAACATGGCTGTAAAGTTTGCAGATCACGCCTCTGGTGGGCCTCATATCTGACAAAGATCCACTGCAGAGAAAGGGTTCACCATCTGACACAGCGGTTCTCCTGGAAAAACCTCCTCCTGGAGGTCCAATGAGGTCATAGTGACCACAGGAGGGCCAGGGAGACTGAGGGCATGAAAGGGGGAGTTGTTGGACAGTGGGAAGTTCCTACACTGCAAAGACGATCTAGAAATAAGTAAAAATTTCTTAAATTAAGTGTATTCACCTTTAATTTGAGTAGGTAAATGAGATAGTTTGCCAATGGAATTAGTTATTTTACTCTTAAAATAAGAAAATTAGATAATATGCACTTGAAATAAGACAATGTAATTGTCTTTTCTTATTTTAAGTGTAAATTGTCTCGTTCCAGTGGCAAAATGTCTCTTTTACCTCCTCCATTCAAGAACAAATGCACTTATTTTAAGAAAAAATTACTTCTCTAGATTTAGATTGTTTGCAGTGTAGACATTCTGTTGACCTCTTGTAGCTAGAGAGGACCACCCACCTGGCCAAGATGTCCTAACAACAGCTCCTCTTCCTCAACAAGCTGAAACAGACTATGGGATTCTTTAAAGGGTCCGAACCAACAGCATCCTGTGTCTCATTGTGACAGAGAGGTATGGGGGCTGCCGGGGATGGTGGGATACCGTCTGCATGATCTGGACCTGCTTCATGCCAGTCCAGAAAAAGACATATTGCCACAGGTCCAACCCACCCATACTGTCTGCCCAACTTCCATCAAACACAAACTGAGTCAGGAACAGTTTCAAACCTGTGAAGTTGAACCAGTTCTAAGGTCATGGCAACAAATGGACCTGATATAAAGGAATGCTTAGCTTAGGCTAATGGTGAATACAGCTAAGGTCATCAGCCATCACCTGAGCTGAACCTCCTTCCATCCAGGTGTGGTTTCAGTTAAAGGAAGAGTCCGGTCAGCCAGGAATAATCAATGGATCATTATTTATACCTAAAACTAATACGTTTGCTGTTATTTAATGAATTTAGCATAAATCAGTAAAAAAATAAAAACAGTAATTTTAGTCATGATCACTCAAATCTAGTAGCCCCTCCCTCCTGCCATCTTCCAGCAGTGACGTCACGGTGCGGTAAGCCTAGCGCCATTCTCCCCGCTTTCCAAGCTAAATCAATGGGAACTACTAGACACATCTGCAATCAACAACAATTATTTAAGATTTCCAGAGGACTTCACCATTGAAATTCACCAGAGCTGTAGTGAAACTGACAATGCCCACGTGCATGGCAGCTGGATGCTGGAATACATCGGGTAAAAGTGAAAAAAAAGAGTTATTCCACCTTTCTGATTCCTGATCCTCCACGGACGGGTTGGTCGTTGGATCGCCAACTTGAAGAGGGAGGATTTGCCATCGAACTTCTGGCCAGAGAAAAAACCCGTAATATGTAGCCAACATTTGGAAGAAGAATGTTTTCAAGATGACTTGGATAATAGCGCGTTGTGACAAACACCAGATACAGCACTGGGACTTGATAAACAGCCGATACCGCACCGTTACGTCACTAACCAGTAGGTGGCAGTAGTGTTCTTTGACAAACATGGATGCCTCCAGTAAAGCACATTCACATGAAAATTACTCTGAATTAAAAACACTGATCATTTATTGAACAGGATGGAATCATTTCAGATTTAAAGAAGGTCGACCAGGAGGTGGACTAGTGGGTTGACCAGGGGGTAGATTAGGGGGTGGATTAGGGGGTAGACCATTAGATCTCACAGGTAACATTTAGCACTATCTGTAAAATCTGTGACATCATCATATTGTGACTGAATCTAAAGTTCAGCCCAAACATTCAAAATAAACTGGAAAAAAACAGATCCTGTAACCTGAGGTCTGATCACTGCACTTTATCGCATGTTTTCTGCTTAAAGGCTCTTTTATAGCTATGTTCTCTGATATATGTTCCCAATGTTCTCCAACAGAACCTTGACATTCACGTTGAGGATGTTCGCATACGGGCCATCCTGTCGTCATACCGTCGGCGGATCCCAGTGACGGAGGGCTACGTGGAGGTGAAGGATGGCGGCAAATGGAAGCAGATCTGTAACACAGAGTGGAACCAGTTTAACAGCAGAGTCATCTGTGGCATGTTTGGTTTCCCAGGCGAAAGGAACTTCAACGCCAGAGTCTACAAGTAAGCAAGCGCGTCGGCCTGGGAGTTAAATAAAAGCTCCAACTGAAACTGGCACACTGTGTTTGACATCATAATGGTTTTAGTTCTTTTGGATGCTGAGACTCAGTAAAGGTCTTCCTCATATTGGGGACCTTTAAAAAGAGTTGCAAAAACAATTCTATTCAGTTTATTTCTATAGCTCCAATTCACATCATGTCATCTCAGGTCACTTTCCAGTTCACCAGATCATCCAGTCAGATTGATTCAAAGTCTTCTATCTAAGGAAAACCAGCTGATTGCATCGACTCATTGACTCTTCAGCAATCCCTCACACTAAGCATGCTTGTAGCGACAGTGGAGAGGAAAAACTCCCTTTGAACAGGAAGAAACCTCCAGAAAAAACAACAAACTATGCAGTTTTTGTTTTGAAATATCTGCTCATCAGTTAAATTGTTGTGCAGTCACGTGGAACACGAGTTTTAACTTATAATTTCAACTTATTAGTTACAATAACTGTACCAGACTATTGATGGGGGAACCACATAAGATCGTTCACATCTTCTGTGTTTGAACAAACCCAGTATGTTTCCAATTCCCCGGTCTTCTCTGTGAGGCCTGGACCAGCTGCTTCTGATGAGTTCCTCTTTCACACCAGCAAATATTTTCCATCCAAGATAAATGGTGATGATTGTGTGGTGTTTAAAGGGAGAGAGAAAACTTCTATAATAAAATATAATATCTGGACCAGAAAGAACTTTGGGGAAAAAAAACAACACATTTCTTTGCTCTTGGGGAATCTTGTCTAAAACATTTTATTGAAATATGTTTTTTTAGCGCTGCATAAATCAAACAAAGTTTTGCAAACTACAAATCAAGGTTCCCCCGCAGACACGTCGATGGAGGCTGTTCTCTTTCTAAAGCTTAATTTCTATTCCTCCAGAAGCTAAACTCCCTCTAAAAGCAGTGCTCATATCAAGTTTTTATTTAGAATATTCGTTGGAAGGAAACTTTTTCTCTTATTCACATTAATCCAATGTGCAGCAATGTTTAATGACTCCAGTCTAAAGTAGTGCAGGTGCACACCACATGTAAAGATCCTCACACAGCGTAACCTGAACCTGACTCCTCACCGTCCTCTTGACCGACATCAGCACGCAGCCGGTGGTTGATGTAATGCATGAGAAACCGCTGATGAATCATAAAATCCTGCTTACATCAGGAAGCTCTTAGCCTACCAGCCACAATTAAACATAGTCCACCATTAAACCTTCCAGATAACCTTAAATTGTCTGTCTGCTCAGGCTGGAAATCTCCTGCTTTAGGTAACCGCAGCAGGCAACAGATGCTTCCAAACTTTCCGTCTACGTGTCCGGCAGCTCGTGCATCAGCCTTGTGAGACATACAGCAAGCATTCAGCCAGTAGGGGAACGGAGCCAGGAGCAGAGGCAGTTTCATAATCTTTGCCCTGAGGCTTTTATAAACATACTGGGCTTCCTAAAAGGGAGAAATTTCACTTTGAATCATTTAGAGATTTTGTTAACTTTTAAAACAGATTAAATATTCAAATATATGGCAAAAGGTCCAATATAACTTAAACATTTTTAAATGCTGCTCAGCAAATGAGAGCAAAGGGTTTTGGCAGTTTGCTAATCTAAACCATGCTGTGAGGATGATGTTTTTTTTTTTTTTTTATTGTTGTGGTTTGTTTTTGTTGGGGCTGTTAGGGCTATCAAAAGGAACGCGTTAACGCGAGATGATTAATTTCTGGAATTCACGCAATATTTTTGTTAACACATTAACGTAGTCCCGCAATTCCCACAATTCAATTGTCCGACATGAGCGAGATGGAGGAATTAGAAAAACCCGTTGGCGCGCTGGATGGACAGTTCGAGTATAAAAAAAACAAAGACGAGACAATAAATAAACATGTTGTGGTTTGCTCACACTGCAAGAAGGACTTTTTATTTCACCGAAGCACCTCAAACCTTAATTATTATCTTAACGCCAAGCATTCATTTGCTGGGGCTTCAACTTCAGGTGTTACGACACGCATGCGTCAGACCACCCTCACCGAACGCAGGGCATTAAGTAACGGTCCTCTTTATATTCAGAAAATGTAAACCAGTTAGTTTGCCTTAACAACTGGCTAAAACATGAATAAATAATGAGTAAAAATGACCTCATGTAATTGTTTAAAAGTCAAGTTGTTTGTTTTAAATGAAAAATGTTCCATTTAACCATCCTGCAGTTGCTAAAAGAAAAAAAGCAATGGCTAAGTTGCCAAAATTGTTGAGAATTAAATTCTCTTTTTGAAATTGTCATTAATAAAAACTAAATGTAATACCATCTTGTTTATTCTTCTGTTTTGAAAAGAGTACAGAGAAAATTTGTATTTTTCAATAATATTTAGGCTAGTGATTAATCGAAATTAATTCAAGAAACCTTGTGATTAATAAGATTAAAAATTTTAATCGTTTGACAGCCCTAATATATATATATACACTATATTGCCAAAAGTATTTGCTCACCCATCCAAATTATTGGAATCAGGTGTTCCAATCACTTCCATAGCCACAGGTGTATAAATTCAAGCACCTAGGCATGCAGACTGTTTTTACAAACATTTGTGAAAGAATGGGTCGCTCTCAGGAGCTCAGTGAATTCCAGCGTGGAACTGTGATAGGATGCCACCTGTGCAACAAATCCAGTCGTGAAATTTCCTCGCTCCTAAATATTCCACAGTCAACTGTCAGCTGTATTATAAGAAAATGGAAGTGTTTGGGAACGACAGCAACTCAGCCACGAAGTGGTAGGCCACGTAAACTGACGGAGCGGGGTCAGCGGATGCTGACGCGCATAGTGCGAAGAGGTCGCCAACTTTCTGCAGAGTCAATCACTACAGACCTCCAAACTTCATGTGGCCTTCAGATTAGCTCAAGAACAGTGCGCAGAGAGCTTCATGGAATGGGTTTCCATGGTCGAGCAGCTGCATCCAAGCCATACATCACCAAGTGCAATGCAAAGCGTCGGATGCGGTGGTGTAAAGCACGCCGCCACTGGACTCTAGAGCAGTGGAGACGCGTTCTCTGGAGTGACGAATCGCGCTTCTCCATCTGGCAATCTGATGGACGGGTCTGGGTTTGGCGGTTGCCAGGAGAACGGTACTTGTCTGACTGCATTGTGCCAAGTGTAAAATTTGGTGGAGGGGGGATTATGGTGTGAGGTTGTTTTTCAGGAGCTGGGCTTGGCCCCTTAGTTCCAGTGAAAGGAACTCTGAATGCTTCAGCATACCAAGACATTTTGGACAATTCCATGCTCCCAACTTTGTGGGAACAGTTTGGAGCTGGCCCCTTCCTCTTCCAACATGACTGTGCACCAGTGCACAAAGCAAGGTCCATAAAGACATGGATGACAGAGTCTGGTGTGGATGAACTTGACTGGCCTGCACAGAGTCCTGACCTCAACCCGATAGAACACCTTTGGGATGAATTAGAGCGGAGACTGAGAGCCAGGCCTTCTCGTCCAACATCAGTGTGCGACCTCACAAATGCGCTTCTGGAAGAATGGTCAAAAATTCCCATAAACACACTCCTAAACCTTGTGGACAGCCTTCCCAGAAGAGTTGAAGCTGTTCTAGCTGCAAAGGGTGGACCGACGTCATATTGAACCCTATGGATTAGGAACGGGATGTCACTTAAGCTCATATGTGAGTCAAGGCAGGTGAGCAAATACTTTTGGCAATATAGTGTATATATATATCGCGAGGGATGCTGGTGCTCCAGCTGTCTATGGGCGAGAGGTCAGTCCTGACAGGTCGCCAGTCCATCGCAGTCAACATTCATTAAAAGGCCAAAAAGTATCCAGAGAGATCCGCTTTTCCATGTGATTGGATCAACTTGGAGTTTTTGTGCAAAAGTAACCAAAAATGACTTTCAGGAATTTAGGGATTTGTTTCAAACAACTGATAGTTCCTACAGATGTAGAAAAAATGTCTGGCCATGAAGCAGGGCGTGTTGCTTAGAGAGGTCTGGTGAATGGGGATAAGATCAGGGTTAGCTCTGTAGTTTAAGGTTAATTCAATTCCGTTTATTTCTACAGTGCCAATTAACATCATGTCATCTCAGGTCACTTCACAGACAATTCAACCAGATCATCCAGTCAAATTTGTTCAAAGTTTTCTATCTTAGGAAAACCAGCTGATTGCATCGACTCATTAACTCTTCAGCAATCCTTCACACTAAGCTTGAATGTAGCGACAGTGGAGAGGAAAACTCCCTTCTAATAGGAAGAAACTTCCAGCAGAACCAGGCTCAGTGTGAGCAGCCATCTGCTGAGGCCCACTGGGGTTCAAGGAGACAGAAGCAGACATAGAAAAAGAAGCATAGATACAAAAGACTCCACAGCTCCACAGGCGGCCCCGTCCACGAAACACACAGCCAGACAGACGAGCTCCGAGCCAGCTTCCATGTCAGAGGATGAAGAGAGCACATCCAGTTAGTCACAGTCAGAGAAACAGGACTACCCTGGAAAACAGGCCGATCTCCAAAATCTTATTTATAAAGAATCCCATAAAATCATTACTGCTAAGAGCAGGTGGGATGGACGGTTCAACAGAGCTATGGCTCTGGGTAAGTTTGGCAACTGTATTAAAAATATATTCTTATTCTCCTCTAATAATAAATATGCTGCTCTTCCTTTATAAACGATCCAATACAGCAGTAAACAGTTTTTCAGACTAGGTAGGATTCACATAGGCATGTAGAGCACCATTTTCTCTCTGGTTTCATAACATTTTGCTTCAAAGTGCGCAGCTCTGCATTAAACAAGGGAGACAGATTTTAATTTTAAAAATTTGTCTTTCAAACAGGCTTCATTATCTAAGGCAGAACGCAGAGAACTAGCAAACCCATCAACAAAATTAGGGATGCACGATATAATCGGCCCCCTATCGGTATCGGCCTGTATCGGCCTTAAAACTGAATATCGGACATCGGCCACCCCACCGATATTTAACCCGATATTTGATCAGCTTCTGAGTTTCTAAAGTCTAAAAAAAATAAAATAAAAACTACTTCTTCTTCTTCCTCAAAAACTTTTTTTACAGACTTAAAAACTTCTAAAGACGAGGGAAAAAATATTGATACATTAAAATATCCCAATATCTTCATATGCTGATATATTGCCATTTAAAAACACCATATCAATCTCTTTTACTAATGAAATATTGCTATATGTCATCGTTATGCTACGAAATCCCCCGAAAATTCACCAAATGTTGCCATATTTTTATATGTTGATATATTGACGCGGTATCGATCTATTTTACTAACAAAATCTCACAAGAATTTGCAAAATATCACGAGAGTTTGTAACAGAACGATGAAATTTCACGAGATTTTGAAAAGTAAAAAAGATCGATATCGCGTTTTTAAAAATCAATTTGATATCAGCATATGAAAATATATTTGAGTATATTATTTTTCAAGTGTCAGAAATGGATAACAAAACTGCTATTTTCAATGACTACTTATTTTTGTCCAGCTTTAACATCGGTATCGATATCGGTTGTTGGCTACATGAGTTTTAAAATATCGGCATATCGGATATCGGCCAAAATCCCAATATCGTGCATCCCTAAACAAAATCATGCATTTCTGATGGGGAATAAAGTAATTTGTTGCCTGCTGCAGTATTGTTCTATGATACAGAGGACTCGATTCTTCATAATTTCTTATTGCATTATCTGACAGTTATCTGCTAAGGTGGCATCTTCTTTTGGGGGATGAAAACTCTGTTAACTTAATTTTGAGGGTTACTAACTAATTTTGAGGTTTGGGATCATTTATCGTTTATTAGATTTTGGTCGTGGGCAAGACACTGTCTGGATGGAGTAAAGAGTGGGTAACAGTAGAGAAGCTGCAGAGATGTGTGTTAAACTACAACTCTGCTTCCTGGTCTGCACCCTGGGTGGTCAGGGTTTTGGAGGACTAATAAATGTGGCCAGATTCCTAGAAAGAAGAGCTGCACCATCCAAAGTGGGATGGATGCCGTCTCTCCGAATCAGACCAGGCTTTCCCCAAAAGGATTGCCAATTATTAATGTAGCCCACGTTGTTTTCAGGACACCACCTAGACAACCAGCGGTTGAATGACGACATGCGGCTAAACATGTCATCACTGGTCAGATCAGGGAGGGGACCAGAGAAAATTACGGAGTCCGACATTTTTTTGGCAAACTTACACACCGAAGCAACACTAATTTTAGTGACCTCCGATCGGCGTAACCGGGTGTCATTACCACCAGCGTGAATAACAATCTTACTGTATTTAACCTTATGCTTAGCCAGCAGTTTCAGGTAGGATTTGATGTCGCCCGTTCTGGCGCCCGGCAAACATTTGACTATGGTCCCTTGTGTCTCTAATGCCACGTTTCTGACTATGGAGCTGCCAATCACCAGAGTGGGCTTCTCAGTCAGTGCATCACTGAGCGGGGAAAATCAGTTTGAAACATGGACAGGTTGATGGTGACCAGTTGGCAAAGATCTAGGACCACGCATTGTCCTCATGGTGTCTCTTAGCCATTTCTTTGCTGCTCAGGAACTGATGGAGGACCACTGCGTGGATGTGTCCCTAGTCTCTGTGGCTCCAAGCTGTTAGCTACTGGGCCTTGTGTAACTCCTGGAGGTGTAACAGCCAGGGCTCTAGCTCTGACTACCCTTGCTAATGGTAGTGTTAATGAGGATTAGGTGTGCTCGGGGTAAGGTGCACTCTTAGTTTCTACCACATGTGTCCATTTGGTTTAATTTGACCAAAGCACCTACCTTCACATGTTCAAGTCAATTCAAATATACTTTATTAACCACTAAGGTAAATCAAATGTTACAGAAACTCAAAGGGTGCTTTTTTTTGTCACTGATTTGTTGTAGGTGTTGATAGCTGTAGGCTGGAGAGATCGTCTGTATTACTCCGTCTTGCACCAGATCTGGAAAAGCCTCTGACTTTTTAAATATCTTCTCAAAAGGATGCTCACTGTTGCCCATAATCTTCTTCACTCTTTGAAGATTTCCCCCTTTGAAATCACCTCCAGGGATTCTAGAGGAGTTCTTAGAAAACAGACGGCCTTCTTTATCAGGTTGTTGAGCTCTTTTAAGTAATTTGCTCTGATGCTGTTACCCCAGCAGAGGATGGAGGACGAGATCAGACTCTCCACATCAGACTTATAGAAGATATGTAGCATCTTGTTGCTAACACCAAAGGACCTAAGCTTCCTTAGGAAGTATAATCTGCTCTCTCCCTTCTTGGAGAAATCTGCACAATTGTGTCTCCAGTCGAGTCCATTGTTCAGATGAACATCGAGGTATTTCTACTCCCCCACCACCTCCATTTCTTCTCCCGGGATGTTCATAGTTTTCAAATTATTACTGTTTCTTCTGAAATCTACAATAATCTCATTGTTTTGTTGACATTCAGGATCAGATGATTGTTTTCACACCATGCCACAAAGCGGTTCACCAGCTCGCTGTCCTCAGCTTCTGCACCATCTTTGATGCTCTCAATGATCACAGAGTCATCCCTGTATTTCTCTAGATGACAGGACTCTGTCTGGTCCTAAAAGTCAGAGGAGAACAGAGGGAAAAGAAATGGAGTGGTGTTTCCTGTGCTGCTGACTACTCTGTTAATTAGTTGCTTCCAGGTGTTATAAATCTACTTTCTATGGTTGCTGTGATTATGCATCATAATAAGTATCCAAGAAGGGAAAAAAATATGAGTAAAAATCCTTCCAGTTTAACGGCATTTAAGACCAGACGAAAATATCAACTCTGATCCACAAATGGAGAAACTAAAGTAAAAAAGAAATTTTCAGAGTCAAGCTAGCAGAGCTTCTCCAACGTGCAGCCACCTTAAGCAGCACAATTGACTCTGATCGAACATTTGGAAACTGATTGACGCCCCTACCACCAACCCTTAGCTACCTTTCTTCTGAGGCCATAGGAATAGGTTCACACAGTCTTACTTTAATTGTTTTCCTCAATTTTTCCAGGATGTTCGCTCGCAGGAAGAAGCCAACCTACTGGGATTTCTCTGTGAACTGCACTGGCAGTGAGGCCCACCTGTCCAGCTGTAAACTGGGTCAGCTAATATCCAGAAAGCACAATGAGACGTGTGCTGGAGGGTTGCCTGTGGTGGTGAGCTGTGTTCCTGGTAGAGCCTTCGCCCCTACGTCCATGACAGGATACAGGAAGGCTTTCAGACAAGAGGTAATGACTACGATGCGTCTGTGTAACAGATCCTCAGCTCTTCAGAAATATCAGAGCATTTTGGGGTTTAGATTAGTTATGTAGATGGAATTATGTGAAAGTCTTTTGATTTTAAACTTGAGCTGACTTTCAAATGTCTCAGCATTTAAAGTCGTATGGAAGTTATATTTAAGTGTCAAATCATTCTGGCTTAAACATGAATATCAATGTACTCTTTGTCACACCATACTGTCCCAAAAGTTAGAAAATTTCTATCCTGTCTAAAATCTGTGATTTTTTTTCATTATCTTCTGCAGGCCAGTTAGTTCTACGTCAGCCTGAACACCTAAATTCGGCCAATCATATATCAACGGTCATCTGTCAATCAAATGTTTTCGATCATGGCATCTTGATTCATGTGTCGCAGCGAATATACGCAGAAATCAGAATATTTCCTTTTCCATTGAGTTGCGTCCCAGTGTTCACGGGGATGGACGTCTGTGTCTTCGGCAGGCGTAGAGCTAACAGAACTGGCAGCGTTGCGAGGCAAGGGCTCAAACATGTACGGCTGGAAGCCTTCTACACCAAACCAAGCTTCTGCCGCCCTGGCGTCCTCTTCCACAACATCTTCGTCCCCGCTTTCCTCCTCTAAATAAAAAATGGATGACGGAGGAGACTCATCCACGACCTCCGACACTAAACTCTCCTCCTCTTGCATGTTTCCGCTGTCCATAGCGTTCCTTGACAGCGTCGTTTCTAATTTCCCATTTCTAATTTCCCATTGGGACCAAGTAGCACTAAGATGCTAACCGGTTAGCAAGATGCTTCCCACAAACCGGCCACAACCAAACCTGCTTGCAAACCTTCCGCCACAAAAATCCCGCCCCCTTGATAATCGACCAATCAATTTCACTTTAATCACTCGTGTAAAGTTGTGCACCACTCGGAGAATTCGGAAATGCAATGGTTGGAATGGCCGCTTCCCTACGACTTTAAAGCTAAACATTTGTCAGAGCAGGAAGTAGAGGCAATTATGACATCATCTGTTAAACGTGCATCATTGGTACACTGTAATGAGCACAGTATGGAAAAAAGAAATAATAGGAAATTTATACTTTTTGTTCAACTTGAAATTCTGTGGAGAACGTATGACCAGGTAGCATCTTGCTGTGTTTCAACTCACCATCAGGTTTCACAAACTTTCTGAACCTACAGCTGATTAATCCAAGTGTACCTAGCCAAGGTAACCATGACAACAGTGGCCAGGCACACCTGGATTGATCAGTAAGACAGGAAACAAAGGAGCCGCCTTAAGTTCAGGAAGTAGGTGAGCTGTGCGTAAAGCCCTTATTGTTTCACAGATCAAAGTTCTCATTTAGTAGGAGTTTTCCTTGGATCACCGTTAACCTCTGACCTCTAAGAAGAGGAAAATTTCGGAGCTCTTCCTCCTCAGATGTTTCATGGTCCCTTTTATTTTGTACGACCGTCAATCCTTACAGACCCAGAAAGCCGACATGCATTCCTGCTTGGATGGTTTGATGGTTCTGGGGTTTGATTCTCCGTGTCACGTTCTGTGGCTGGGGGGCGGGGGGGCTCCAAACTTTCCTGCTTAAAAGGCTGCTTAAAAATAATGAGAACTGCCTATGCTGGATATAACTGAACCAACAGCCAAAACATTATGACCAGGGAAAGCACAGCTGACGTTAATCCTACATCTGGAATCTTTTCCTGGTATTTAATAACATTATGATTATTAAATACTCACACATCACTGCAAAAACAAGTTCTCAGTTTTCTTCAGGCGCTTCAAAAGACTGCTTTATTTCTTCTAGATACATTTTATCTGCAGATGGCCATATAAACGTACATGTATTTGCAATAGAGAGAAATCTACCACTGGCTACCTCTTTAACTTTCTCTCCTGCTGCTCGGAGCTTTTAAAAGGTCTCCTCGGTAAATTGAAGAAGCATGAGATTCAGTCTGAATGATGTATTTACTAACTTTAACAAGTATCCCTGCTGTACAGTTACAGTTAACAAGCTGTAGAAGACTTGTGGACATTATGACACCTCCTACCTTCTTTTAATCTGCTGTCCAAAGCAGAAATGCTGCGGCTAATTAAGGAAAAACACACATATACAAACTTTAATAAACCATAAGGTCGAGTACTTTTTACTAAGCAACTCGCTTTGCAAATAAAAACAGCTTTTTGATTAAATATGGATTTTGACACTAGAAGGTCACATAATGCAACATTTCAGGGACAGAAACGCACTGATTAGCAGTTATTGTAAAAAAAAATAAATCAAACCAAATCAACTCGGGGTTCAAGGAGGCAGAAGCAGATCTAAAAACAAACAAAGACGAATGAATATGCTCTATGTTAGAAAAGGGAATAGTTAGCGGCTCCATGTGTGGTTCTGTCTAGGTAAGCATCAGTGAAAGAGACAAAGTCTGAGTCAGTTTTCATGTCAAACAGGCCAAGCTCCAACATCAAGAAACAAAGGTGTTGATGGCAGCAGCACAGCTGATATTTCTCTCCAGGATGGAGTCACAGCCAAACAGGAACAGACCAGATGAAGCTACTATGAGAAAAAGCAGAGAGAGCAGAACGTTAGAGATTGAACTAACAGATTCTGCAGAGTGGGAGAATAGAGATAGAATGAAGCAGAATGATGAAAAAGGGGTCCCTATGTCCTCCAGCAGTCTAAGCCTATAGCAGCAGAACTATAGAGATAGCTCAGGATAACCTGAGCCACTCTAACTAGAAGCTTTATCAAAAAGGAAAGTTTTAAGCCTAGCCTTAAAAGTAGACAGGGTGTCCAGATTTAGAAATTGAAATAGCAGGTGTCATCAACACCTTTGTGTCTAGATGTTGGAGCTTGGCCTGTTTTCCAGTGTAGTCCTGTTTCTCTGACTGTGACTAACTGGATGTGCTCTCTTCATCCTCTGACATGGGAGCTGGCTCGGAGCTCGTCTGCCTGGCTGTGTGTTTCCTGGACGGGGCCGCCTGTGGAGCTGGTTGACAGTTGCCTTTTGTATCTATGCTTCTCTGCGTTCTGCCTTAGATAATGAAGCCTGTTTGAAAGACAAATTTTAAAAATAAAAATCTGTCTCCCTTGTTTAATGCAGAGCTGCGCACTTTGAAGCAAAATGTTATGAAACCAGAGAGAAAATGGTGCTCTACATGCCTACGTGAATCCTACCTAGTCTGAAAAACTGTTTACTGCTGTATTGGATCGTTCATAAAGGAAGGGCAGCATATTTATTATTAGAGGAGACTAAGAATATATTTTGAATACAGTTGCCAAACTTACCCAGAGCCATAGCTCTGTTGAACCGTCCATCCCACCTGCTCTTAGCAGTGATGATTTTATGGGATTCTTTATAAATAAGATGTTGGAGCTTGGCCTGTTTTCCAGTGTAGTCCTGTTTCTCTGACTGTGACTAACTGGATGTGCTCTCTTCATCCTCTGACATGGGAGCTGGCTCGGAGCTCGTCTGCCTGGCTGTGTGTTTCCTGGACGGGGCCGCCTGTGGAGCTGGTTGACAGTTGCCTTTTGTATCTATGCTTCTTTTTCTATGTCTGCTTCTGTCTCCTTGAACCCCAGTGGGCCTCAGCAGATGGCCGCTCACACTTAGCCTGGTCCTGCTGGAGGTTTCTTCCTGTTCAAAGGGAGTTTTTTTCTCTCCACTGTCGCTACAAGCATGCTTAGTGTGAGGGATTGCTGAAGAGTCAATGAGTCGATGCAATCAGCTGGTTTTCCTTAGATAGAAAACTTTGAATCAATCTGACTGGATGATCTGGTGAACTGGAAAGTGACCTGAGATGACATGATGTGAATTGGAGCTATAGAAATAAACTGAATAGAATTAAATTATACATTTTTGTGTTTTTAGATTCATGTCATGTTAAGACCGGAATTTCCTCATTGTGGGACAATAAAGGGATTTTCTATCCTATTCTATCACTTAGCTAAAAACTGTGGTTATTTAAAGGTTATCCAGCTGACAGGACATCTGCTGGTCTGTTTCTTTTCTCTTTGCGAGGACAGAAACATGATGTTCCAAACGATCCTAATAAAAGAAAAAACCTAATCTGTTTTTCTCCTTGAAACATTTCCCGGCCTCGGCTCTAACATGACCTCCTGTTCAATCTGTCTTTGCCATTTTCAGCAGCCTTTGGTCCGCCTCCGTGGCGGTGCCATGGTTGGTGAGGGCCGGGTGGAGGTGCTGAAGAACGGAGAGTGGGGCACCATATGTGACGATAACTGGAATCTGCTGTCTGCCACTGTGGTGTGCCGGGAGCTGGGCTTTGGTTCAGCAAAGGAAGCGCTGTCTGGAGGACAACTGGGCCAGGGTTTGTATTAAACAAACTGTGCAGCATCTCTTTTTACTTTCATGAAGTCGTTTCTTAATATTTTCTCAGATAACCGTTTTTTTCCCCCAGCAGCTTAATGCAGATTCCTAGTTTCAAGCAGTGATTATGGCCTAAAGAAACGTGGTCAGCATGTAAAGAGGGGGAAAGATGCCAAACACCCATGCTAATTAGAAAGCAGACCTGTAACTATCCCATAATAGTAAACCAGGAATGATAGTTTTTACTGCTGGAATAACTTTCTGTCTATAATTTCCTTCATGTCGTCACTTTCCTCATTGGGGAAAAGATCCTCCTCCAGGTTTCCAGATGTGACTCTCTGCTTTGATTCTGAACGCAGATTATCAGAGAGCTGCTGGCTGCAGACGCAGTGGTGACCTCTCAGATTTATGTCAACTAGATTTCATCCTAGATCTGACTGAGCTGTATGGTAGATGTGGTATCTAGTTACATAGTTCTACAACCTGGGTAACAGTGATGGATAGTTCTCCTTTGGTACATCTGCTGGAGGAGAAAGTTGGAAGCAAAGGCTTGTGGAATAGTAGACCCTGGGGACGAAGTTAGAAGGGGGTGGCGAAGGAAGCCATCTACGTTACGAAAGAAAATCCAACCTTAAACAGGGGGGGGGGGGACTCAGATTTCAGCTTTCAAAAACCTCCAATGCAGCGATAGAGTTCATTCCTTCCCGCTATCATCGTAACTCCAACCCCTTTACAGGAGAACAGAAGACCTCACCTATTCAGCCAGGCCAACTATTCCCTCTACGACCCCCCTTTCAGAGACATAGACAGGTATGGGGCATTGCAGGCTAACAAAGAAGCCAAACGACCCCCATTCCAAAGGGGGGGACCCATTCATCCGTTTCTATCTGCAAAAACAAGGCTTTGTTGGGCTATAATCTCTCAAAATCCATCCGGTCGCCGGCAGCCATTTTTTGAAGAGATTACAACTAACAACTCAGAAAACATGAAATTTACAACATTAAGCTTTTTATATATATATATATATATATATATATATATATATATATATATATATATATATATATATATATATATATATATATATATATATATATATATATATATATATATATATATATATATATATATATATACCAAAATAGACATGTTAGACATCATTAGAAAGCTTAGATTCTCCACAATTAAACAGCCAAGTTCACAGCTCTGGAACTGTTAAACCTTTCTGCAGTTGTGGTTGGCATGATGTAGAACAAATGTCATATAAGGAGATATGACTATTCTAAAGCATCTTCTTCATTTATATTTATTCTTTGTATTTTCAGAAACTGGAAGGTGTTGGCTTTCAAATAATGTATCACATGCTTTTCCATTTGGGGAGGCAAATAGGCGAATAAAAAAAGTCAGGTGGATTGTTTTTTTAACTATTTTGGAATGACTATGACCTGGATGAATGGGGGGGGGTTATCTAATTAGTATCACCTGGCCAAGTTAACCCTAAATTTGTTCATCGTCTTTTTTGTAATACTTTGGTTTATGCTAAGTTACTACAAATAACTTAGTTTAGCTAATCCTGGTTTATTTTGGCCGAGTTTAGAATAATTGTAGGAACCAATGGCCAACAAGTAATCCAGTGATACTTTGGGAAACCAAATCTGTATGTTTCATGGTTAACAGGACCTGATTTAAGAAATTTGGGGACCGAGGCAAAGACAGGCAGGGGGCCTTTTGAAGTAAGAAGACAACACATAGAACAGCCCCATTCTCCAGATATAGAAATGTTAATAGAATAGACATCCATTATCTGTTCTAGGTTGTGTCCCTCTCTTCTTGTCCCTTTTCTTCTTGTTTTCCTCTCTATGTTTTGTACTCAGCTGACTTTTCATGCTGTCTCTAAAGGAATGAAAGATTTTCTCCAAGCACTAAGCTCACTTAGCTGATTGCTCCTTCCTGTGTTTCCAAAAAGGCCAAAGTAAATAACCCAGTCCTTCTTTTCACTGTAGACAAGCCGTGATCTGCTTATCTGTTCTCCATTTTTCATTTGGATGAAATAATAGCTGCATGAATCATGACAGCAGACAAGATAGAGGAGAGCAGGAGGCGGGGTTACCAATCTACTCGCTCTGGAGAGCAGAGTTTGCTGCTTTTAGATGTTGCCTCCAAAGTCTCCAGTAGCAGAAAAAAGTCTCTAGATTTGGCGCTAGGAGCTTTTTAGAAATCAAAGTGCTAGAGGGGTCTGAAAAGTGGCTAAATATAGCGACTAAAGCGCTAAGTTGGCAACGCTGCTCTTTGCATGGTTTGTTTCCAAATGGTTTGCTGCTGTCTGTTTGGACCTTTCTGAACATGTGCAGCAAATGGACTGATCCAATATGGTGGACACTGAAGGGGGGGGGCTGAGACACACTTAATATTATCAGCGTTCTGATGGCATTTTAGCCAAAGGATTTTTATCAAAAACATAATTAATGTGAACAAATAAGGAATAGTTGTAATAAGTTCTAGGCAGCTGCCTAGCATAGCCTAACCTTTTGCCTTGTGAGGCTCTTATTTTGAAGGGCAGGTAGCTGCTGCCACCTACTCTGCTGTAGATCTAAGCACCATTAAAAACACAATCAGTGCATCCAATGATTATTAGATTTTAGAGTTATATCTTTAATTGTAAAAAAAAAATTAAAAACTTGTTTCTTGTTAGAAATGTATATTTAACATTTTAAAGTCAAACTTCAAACCTTTGGAAACGGATGTCCTCTGCATGCCTGTGTGCTTTTTCAGGGATGGGGCCCGTGCATATGAATGAGGTGAAGTGCTCAGGCTTTGAGAAGTCCGTCACCGAGTGTCCCTTCAACCAGGAGGCTCTCGGCTGCAGCCATGAGGAAGACGCCGCCGTCAGATGTAACGTCCCGGCCATGGGCTTCGAGCAGAGGGTCAGTCTCTCCTCTGGGTCTTTACAAACCTTAGAGACTTAGACAAACTTTATTCCCTATTTCTATGCACAGAGTATATACAAAACAAACAGTTGTAATGATATTGCAGTTGGAGTAGATAACCATTATCAATATTAGAGCAGCAGAAAGTAAACGTGGGGGCTTCGGAGACAAAAATCAGGAATTTAACTTAAATTTTCAACGTGTTCTTAATGAAGAAATTTTAAAGGAATATCTGGTCAGCAAAGAATAATCAGTGGATCATTATTTATACCTAAAATTAACACATTTGCAGTGATTTAATTAATTTAGCGTAATCAGTGAAAAAATAAAAATAATTTTCGTTGCGATCACTGAGTCTGGTCCCACGTGCATGGCAGCTGGATGCTGGAATACATCGGGTAAAAGTGAAAAAAAGAGTTATTCCACCTTTCTGATTCCTGATCCTCCACGGACGGGTTGGTCGTTGGATCGCCAACTTGAAGAGGGAGGATTTGCCATCGAACTTCTGGCCAGAGAAAAAACCCGTAATATGTAGCCAACATTTGGAAGAAGAATGTTTTCAAGATGACTTGGATAATAGCGCGTTGTGACAAACACCAGATACAGCACTGGGACTTGATCAACAGCCGATACCGCACCGTGACGTCACTAACCAGTAGGTGGCAGTAGTGTTCTTTGACAAACATGGATGCCTCCAGTAAAGCACATTCACATGAAAATTACTCTGAATTAAAAACACTGATCATTTATTGAACAGGATGGAATCATTTCAGATTTAAGGAACTTTCAGAAGTTTCCTTTAAGTCTAAATATATAAGAAGGAAAATAAAAACAAGCATAGTTTTTAAAAATAAAGGGTGTTTTTAGAAAAGAGGAGCTGCATGGTGAGGATCTGACTGAGAGTTCATCACCTGTAGCGGCTGCTTTCTGTAAATGTCGCTCTGTAGAGCTGAGCTGAAGTCCAAACAGCTTTGTTGCGGTTCTGAACCAAACAGGGATGGACGTGTTCAGATCAGACTGAAGATGGAAGCTGCAATCTGAAGCTTTTCTCACTGGAGTCGGACATATTTGTCTATTTGTGGAGGGAATGAAGAAGTTCATGCAATGAAAATACTAATAATTGAACTTTATTGATCTCACATTGGAGAAATTTACCTCTGCATTTAACCCCTCCCCTTGGGGAGCAGTTTGAGGTTAAGGGTCATTTTAGGCCAAACGGATCATTACATCTACAACACATTCATATCTTTTTTGTTTTTTTTTCCGCCACAGGTGCGGCTCAGAGGCGGCCGTAACTCCTTTGAAGGCCGAGTGGAGGTGCTGGTGGACAGGAACGGCTCCCTGGTGTGGGGGACGGTATGCAGTGAGGGCTGGGGAACCATGGAGGCCATGGTGGTCTGCAGACAGCTGGGCCTGGGCTTCGCCAGGAGAGCCTTCCAGGTAGCTGTCATTCAGCACAACGACTCCCCTATGAAAGGAAAACTGGAGCTTTAATCTAATCAATACCATTCTTTGCATATTTCATTCATTGTTATTATATTTGAAGCTTGGATGAACATTCAGGTTAACTCTAACTAACCAATCAAACAGCTGTTTCTCACTGTAAAAGCAGATGATCACTAACAACTGTACCAGCTTTGATTAGCGGCCTTTCTTTGGACATTTACTTCTCAGAAGCATGTTTTAAAAAGCCTAAGTAAACTGAACAAGGGAGAAAAACTAAACAGGACTATAAATAACTTTATACAATAATTAACTCCATCTGAAAGTCCAAAAAGGAAAGAAAGCAGAACGATGGCAGAGACTGATCCAGACATGGTGAGGATTCTGACATGATGCTGTTCATTCAGAAAAGCTCCAGAACAATCTGTCTCTTTATGGAGAGTTTATTGTAGTTTATTGCAAAGCCAATAAACATAAAATGGGATTAATATCATATCCTTAATAACGATCCTTTTCCTGCATTTATCCCACCGCTTTCTTTCTGCTTGCAGCATGTGTTTTCCTGTGAGGGGTCTGTTGGTTTTTGGCATGCCATACATATCTAAAGCAGCAGCTATCTGGGGCCCCTGGTGCGAAACAGGGGCTGCTGATGGTTTACAGTTTAAATGTGGCGGTTATTCTTTAAAAGTGGAATTTATAGCTGCATGATTACAGGAGGCTGAGGCTGCCTGCATCCAGACGACGGATGCTGTAGGTCTAAACCCCAGACTAGCAGCTGCTTTCCTTTTTCAGGGACTTTTAAGAATATTTAACCCCAATAATAAATTCAGTTCAATTTAGTTTATTTCTATAACACCAATTAACAACATCTTAAGGCACTTTCCAGTTCACCAGATCATCCAGTCAGATTGATTCTATTCTATCTAAGGAAAACCAGCTGATTGCATCGACTCATTGACTCTTCAGCAATCCCTCACACTAAGCATGCATGTAGCGACAGTGGAGAGGAAAAACTCCCTTTGAACAGGAAGAAACCTCCAGCAGAACCAGGCTCAGTGTGAGCGGCCATCTGCTGAGGCCCACTGGGGTTCAAGGAGACAGAAGCAGACATAGAAAAAGAAGCATAGATACAAAAGGCAACTGTCAACCAGCTCCACAGGCGGCCCCGTCCAGGAAACACACAGCCAGGCAGACGAGCTCCGAGCCAGCTCCCATGTCAGAGGATGAAGAGAGCACATCCAGTTAGTCACAGTCAGAGAAACAGGACTACACTGGAAAACAGGCAAAGCTCCAACATCTAGAAACAAAGGTGTTGATGGCAGCAGCACAGCTGATATTTCTCTCCAGGATGGAGTCACAGCCAAACAGGAACAGACCAGATGAAGCTACTATGAGAAAAAGCAGAGAGAGCAGAACGTTAGAGATTGAACTAACAGATTCTGCAGAGTGGGAGAATAGAGATAGAATGAAGCAGAATGATGAAAAAGGGGTCCCTATGTCCTCCAGCAGTCTAAGCCTATAGCAGCAGAACTATAGAGATAGCTCAGGATAACCTGAGCCACTCTAACTAGAAGCTTTATCAAAAAGGAAAGTTTTAAGCCTAGCCTTAAAAGTAGACAGGGTGTCTGCCTCACTGACTAAAACTGCTAGTTGGTTCCACAGGAGAGGAGCCTGAGAACTAAAAGATCTGCCTCCCATTCTACTTTTAGAAATTCTAGGAACCATTGATAAACCACAGTGGCTCTGAGATCTATGAGCACTGTTTGCATTCATTTTTCACATCAATAGATATTTATTAATTAGAGTTTTCAGCAGAAAATAACTGCCTCTAAATGTGAAACTTGCTTTATTGGATTTGTTCGTGGCTAGTGAGGAGGATGTTTTGGCTCCCCAAAAACTCACAAAAGTTCCTGTTTTAAGCATCTAATTTTATCATAGATTTTATTTACATTCCTATTCTCTTCCCAGCTGGAAGCAAAAAGCATTTCAGTCCAACACGTTTCCGTTGTAGGCATGAAACGTATGTTTTTTTTGAAAAATTGATGTTTCTTGGCCCTTTAGGAGACGTGGCACTGGCCAGGAGAGGTCGGCGCTGATAGGGTGGTGCTCAGTGGCGTCCGTTGCTCTGGAACTGAGATGTCTCTGTCCCACTGTCTGCATCACGGAGCCCAGCTCAGCTGCCCCAGAGGAGGGGGGGGCAAAACCGCCGGAGTCTCCTGCTCTGAAAGTAAGACTGAAAGCCAACAGATGCCCTCCTCAGGTCTTTGCTCCTGCTCAGTATTGTGGATTTATCATATTCCAATCGGATGCCATATTTATGTTGTGATTAACTGTTATATTCAATTCCCAGCCAGCCGGGAATTCATAATTTCTGATACTTTAAGATGTTTATTGCCCTCCCCGGTAGGGGGGTTAAATATCTTATTTAATCAGATACTTTTTTGGCTATTATATATTGTTTACGATTACACGGCCTACTAGCTGTGTGTTAGGACAATAAATAAAAGAGTGATTTTAGCTCTAATCATGGTCAAACAGTTAATTCTGCATATGAGGAACACAAAAACACTAATGTTATATCAGTGTTTAAACCTTTACTGAAATAAAGCTTGTCTAAGTTTTAACAACAGCTCAGAAATGTTACTGTAGCGTAGCGTAGCATGCGGTCCATCCTGTTAGCTTTGTTTTTACTCATCAGGAAACGCATGAAATGATCAACATCATCAAAAGGCACGTTGTTTGTTCTGTTCCTAAATGTGCCCGACCTGCAAACCTTCTTGTCCCAACCTATTCTCATTATGAGTGCGTATGAAATCGTACGAAAAGTTATGCACCGTAATTTCGTACGTTTTGGACGTTTTTTTCGTCGTATGCGCATCTGACGCACCATTCACGAATATAGAATTTTTTTTTTCTGTCTGCCAGCGCATGCGCACTGATGTGGTTTTTTGAGGAAAAACGTCCAAAACGTACGAAATAGTGTGCATAACTTTTCGTACGATTTCATACGCACTCATAATGACAATATGTTGCTTGTCCATGTGGCCACACCAGGGGTCCGCTTTGTCTCAGTGGCTGACATCAAGGCGGGCTTTCTCATCCAGTCTGGCTCTATAAGTTCTGAAACTCAAGAGAAATGTTTTGCAAAAAGTCTGTTTTATAGTAGTTTGGTTCTCAAAGGTCACCATGATGACTTATCCTTGATAATTCTGGATATCTGGACCGTTTGGGGCCTGGGTCTCCATTTTGGTGGAGACTCTGTGGCAAAGAGAGAAGGTAAATCCTGTGTGTTCTGTGGTTTTATTGAGGGTGGGTGGTTGGTCACACCTCTGTGGGAGTTCCTGTGGCTGAGAAAGCAAAGGCTTGTAGAGGTCTTATAGCTGCCTGTTCACTAAACTTGGATCCTCTGGTCATCATGTCAAGATGAAAGATGGACGCTGGTTCCCAATTTTCAAAAACCATAATCATGGCATATGGCACAACATCAGCCTGGGCTATAAGAAGATATGTGATTGTTTACATTTTAAACACCTTAACATCATGGGCCTAAATACACTGTTCAAAACATTAAAGGAACACTTTCAGAACACATCAGATCTCAATGGGGGGAAAATCCTGCTGTTTATTTATCCTGATATGGACCGGGTGATGCGTTAGGAACAAAGGATGCCGCATCATTTGATGGAAATGAAAATGATCAACCTACAGAGGGCTGAATTCAAATACACCCCAAAAATTACGGTGAAAAAATGATGCAGCAGGCTAATCCATTTTGCTGAAATTTCATTGCAGCAACTCAAAATGGTATTCAGTAATTTGTATGCCCCCCCCACGTTCGTGAATGCATGCTTGACAAGGAGGGGGCATGCTCCTAATGAGACGACGGATGGCGTCCTGGGGTATCTCCTCCCAGATCTGGACCAGGGCATCACTGAGCTCCTGGACAGTCTGAGGTGCAGCCTGGCGGCGTCAGATGGATGGAAACATAATGTCCCAGAGGTGTTCTATTGGATTTAGGTCAGGCGAGCGTGGGGGGGGCAATCAATGATATCAATTCCTTCATCCTCCAGGAACTGCCTGCAGACTCTCGCCACATGAGGCCGGGCATTGTCGTGCACCAGGAGGAACCCAGGACCCCCTGCACCAGCATAGGGTCTGACAATGGGTGCAAGGATTTCATCCCGATACCTAATGGCAGTCAGGGTGGTGTTGTCTAGCCTTTATAGGTCTGTGCGATATGCCTCCCCAGACCATCACTGACCCCCCACCAAACCGGTCATGCTGAACGATGTAACAGGCAGCAGAACGTTCTCCACTGCTTCTCCAGACCCTTTCACGTCTGTCACATGTGCTCAGGGTGAACCTGCTCTCATCTGTGAAAAGCACAGGGCGCCAGTGGGGGATTTGCCAATTCTGGTGTTCTGTGGAAATGCCAATGGAGCTCCACGGTGCCGGGCAGTGAGCACAGGAGGACATGGGGCCCTCAGGCCACCCTCATGAATTCTGTTTCTGATTGTTTGGTCAGAGACATTCACACCAGTGGCCTGCTGGAGGTCATTTTGTAGGGCTCTGGCAGTGCTCCTCCTGCACCTCCTTACACAGAGGATAGCGGTCCTGCTGATGGGTTGTAGACCTTCTACGGCCCTGTCCAGCTCTCCTGGAGTAACTGCCTGTCTCCTGGAATCTCCTCCATGCTCTTGAGATTGTGCTGGGAGACACAGCAAACCTTCAGGCAATGGAACGTATTGATGCGCCATCCTGGAGGAGTTGGACTGCCTGTGCAACCTCTGTAGGGTCCAGGTAGCGCCTCATGCTAACAGTAGTGACAGTGACCGTAGCCAAATGCAAAACTGGTGAAAAAGAGCCAGAAAAGATGAGGAGGGGAAAAAATGTCAGCGGCCTCCACCTGTAAAACCATTCCTGTTTGGATGGTCGTCTCGTTGTTGCCCCTCTAGTTCACCTGTTGGTAATTTAATTAACACCAAGGCAGCTGAAACTAATTAACAACCCCCTCTGCTACTTACCTGACCAAATCAATATCCCAGAAGTTTAATTAACTTGATTCTATACTCTGATTAAAAAGTGTTCCTTTAATATTTTTTTGAGTAGTGTACATTAAATCAAATGGTTATGGAAACAAACACCATCCCATGTGTTAGCTGAAGGTCCCTGCAGGAAGGAGACTAATAAAGAAAATGCGTCAGAGAGGTTCTTCCTCCAAACTGAAGCTCCTTCGTTCCTCTGATCCCGTTTGAACAGAAAAGGTTAATTTTCTTTGTTTGCTCTCTGTTTTTCATCCATTAGCCGCTCCTGACCTGGTGCTGAACCCTCAGGTGGTGGAGCAGACCACCTACATGGAGGACCGGCTCATGGTCTTGCTGCAGTGCGCCTATGAGGAGAACTGCCTGGCCTCCAACTCCGCCCAGACGCCGGCCAACTCGTACCGACGCCTGCTGCGCTTCTCCTCTCAGATTCACAACAACGGCCAGTCCGACTTCCAGCCCAACGCTCCAAAACACCTGTGGGTGTGGCATGACTGTCACAGGTCTGTACGCATAGTTTAAAGGACACGACGATGTTCTGCTGAGTTCTGTGTAAACGTGAGCTCTGTAACGTCTGTGTGGATGGTTGCAGGCATTATCACAGCATGGATGTGTTTACCACCTATGACCTGCTGAGCCTGAATGGAACCAGAGTGGCAGAAGGACACAAAGCAAGTTTCTGCCTGGAGGATTCAGAGTGTGATGAAGGTGAACCTCACAGCTGTTTTTTTTTATTCATTTATGTTCAGTTTATTTCTATAGCGCCAATTCCCAACAAATATCATCTCACGGCATCTTAAGATACAAAAGGCAACTGTCAACCAGCTCCACAGGCGGCCCCGTCCAGGAAACACACAGCCAGGCAGACGAGCTCCGAGCCAGCTCCCATGTCAGAGGATGAAGAGAGCACATCCAGTTAGTCACAGTCAGGGAAACAGGACTACACTGGAAAACAGGCCAAGCTCCAACATCTAGAAACAAAGGTGTTGATGGCAGCAGCACAGCTGATATTTCTCTCCAGGATGGAGTCACAGCCAAACAGGAACAGACCAGATGGTCCCTATGTCCTCCAGCAGTCTAAGCCTATAGCAGCAGAACTATAGAGATAGCTCAGGATAAAAGTATTTTGGATGAGGTGTAAGAAAGGTAGAGCCAAGGAGAAACGTCTAATGGTGTTTTTCTGGACCTCAATCGCTGAATCCCACTTCTGACTCCAAATGTAACATTTGCAGACGGAGGCAGAAACCTTGTGGGATTTCAAAGCAGAGGCGCAGCGGTTCCACTTTCTTCAGTCATAGCAGAAGCACAGAGTAAAAAGAAAACAACCCAGATTTCTAAAACATCAGCCTGTACCATCTCTAATAAAAAGGGGTGCAAACTTTCACAACATTTACATTTTCTATTTAGGAAGCAATCAACTAAATTAAACCTCTAGCGGAAAAAAAAAATGCAACTAATTTAAACAAATTGAAGCTAAACAATACTCCAAATCCAAACAAAAGCCAAAACATCTCCCCTCCCTCTCAGTCAGTGTGGAGTTCCCTTATGAGGCTGATTGGAAACACCAGGTCCTTGTCAGCACTGCTCCATGGCAACACCTGACCAGGTGACCTAAAAGAAAAAGAAAGTGAGGACAAAGAAAAAATAAGTTCTTAAAGCTACATTAATAAAGACAGACTTAAACCTTCTCCCAAATACTCAATTTTTAAAAAGACAGAAAAGGCCTGTTTACAACAGCTATTGGTGAGGAGGTAAATCCCTGACGGTCCTCCAGCAGTCTAAGCCTATAGCAGCATAAATGCAGAAAATAGCTCAGGATGGAGAGTTTTTAACAATGATGCCATAAGAAAAAAGGAGCTGTTTTAAAGGTACACTATGCAACCGGTGTTGATTTTCCAGCGAGGCTCCCCCCAGAGGGCGAAAGTAAAAGTGCACTGTCGTAAATATGCACAGCTGATCTCCTGGTTTCTCCGTCAAGCCAGGCGCGGTTGTTTTGAGCTTAGCAGACAGGCGAACGCAACGAATGACTAATGCTGCGTTCACACCGCAGCTGGCGCGACAGAAGCAGCGAGTTTACATGCAAAGTCAATGGTTGACGCGCGGCGCGTTTTGAGCAGCAGGCGCAGCGCGTCTGAGCAGCTGATTCAGCGAGCGCGTTTAAGCATCTGACGCGCCGCAAACGCGCTGCTGCTCGAGATGGAAACATTGAATTTTTGCTGCTCGACGCGCCGCGTCAACCAATCAGAGAAGCTGATCTTGGAGCTGGCAGGGAGAGAGACACAGCGCCGATGATCAGAGCACAGTGATCACTCCTCTTAAACAGTTTATTGACGCCTAAATTAACTTAAAATGCAGAAATCTGCCGGCAGAATATGTTGGCTTTTATTATCCTGCTGGCTGCAGTTTGGATTATTTAGATGAAAAACACCTACCAGCCGCCGCGGTAAACCGCGAGGAGGCGACCCGGCCAGAGGCTGCTGATGAAGGGATTCCTACTGTCGGCGCACCGCTGGTATGTGGGGGTCTGAGCGGCTCCGACAGAAAAAATATTGAAGGCAGGATAATAATCTGAATGAACTGACGGCACTGATTACGTTTTCAGGTGTATTTTCTCACTTAAACACATATTAAAACTACTTTATTCCCACTGATCACAGCAAATATAGCTGCAAGGCAGAGAAAGGATAGTGAAGCTCCGCCCAACGCGCGTCAGACACACTTTTGCACCGCGCAGCCAGAGCAGCAAAGCTGCTTCAGCCGCGCGTCAGAACTAACTGGTACAAGCAGCAAAAATGAAGCAGCAGACGCCATTTTGCCGCTTTTGCTGCGTCCGATGTGAACGTAGCATAAATGCACAAAGATCGCCACTGTGCTAGCAACGAGCATGCTTTTAACTGGGGGGTGTAGCAGTTCTCGCCGTAAAGCAAGACCGACTCTCGCGAGACTTCTGAGCCTGTGGGTGCGGGTCGGTGCTCCTGCAATTGCAAGTGCAGTATTTCCCCCACAGACCACCAGGGCGGCCGAGAATACCTTTGTTCAACATGAAATGACTCATTTAATCATCCAAAACGTTATGGAACACATTAATTAACTTAAAAATGTTGCATAGTGTGCCTTTAACATCTAACGATGTTTAGGAACAAACGCTTCCAGACTGTATTCATTTTCTCACTCTGACCTGGAGCACCAAGCATTGTGGTGAATCTTTCCTCCTTTATGTCTGTAGGTATTGAAAAGCAGTATGAATGTGCTAACTTTGGAGAGCAGGGCATCACTGTGGGCTGCTGGGATACCTACAGACACGACATCGACTGTCAGTGGGTCGACATCACTGACGTCAAACCCGGAGATTACATCTTCCAGGTCATCTCCGTTTCTCCTTCCCCATCGGTGATGCGACCTGTTCTTTTGTTTTCGGCTCATCCATGTCTGTCCTTTCACAGATTGTTATAAACCCCAATAACGAGGTGCCAGAATCCGACTACACCAACAACATCACCAAGTGCCGCTGTCGGTACGACGGTCATCGCGTCTGGATGTACGGCTGCCATAATGGTGAGACGGCTTTGGCTGGTGTCCTCTTTAAAAATGAAACCAATGGAGTTTAGACAGAAGTAAACGCTCGCAGAAGATGTCGATTCATTTCACTGGAAAAAATCAAAATCTAGATAAGTCATTTTTTCTTAAAATAAGTGCATTTGTTCTTGGATTGAGGAGATAAAAGAGACATTTTGCCAATGGAACGAGACAATTTAGATTTAAAATAAGAAAACGCAATTGCATTATCTTATTTCAAGTGCATTTCATCTAATTATCTTATTTTAAGACTAAAAACACTCATTTCATTGGCAAACTACTCAAATTAAGGGTAAAAACACTTAATATAAGAATTTTTAACTTCTTTTTAGATCGTTTTTACAGTGCTTTTCTTTCCAGCTCAGTTTAAACAGATTCAACTAAAACTCAGGCAGGTTTATTGATTATTTGGATATTTTAGAGCACTTTATATCTTATTTAGACTTTAGTGATTAATGTGTGGTGAATAATAATGAACAAAAGGGCTTTATTTACTAACAAAACAATTATAAAATCAGTTATTTTACACAGAAAGCCTGAAATTTAGCACATTTCCTAAAACTCAGCTGGTTTTATATCAACATTAGTCACTTTGATCTTTAGTTTTTATAAACTATTAACTTCATTCAGCAATCGATATATTCTTATTTTGTTATAAAATCAACTTTTTTGTTGCTCTTCCTGCAGACGGCTCACTGAGCTCTGAAACAGAGACGACGTTCCCAGGCCTCATAAATAACCAGGTGACCCACAGGTAAAAATAAAGGAGTGGAGTCCAGAAGCAATCCCCTCCAAAGCGAAGAGTCCTACCGACCCCTATCCTTTCCATCTGTGCTGGATTGGTCTTCCTGTCCCCTGAATGGATCCTCTAATCAGTATCTTCCTTCCTATCCTCTTGATTACCTCGTTAGTTCCAGCTGATGCAGCAGGAACTTTCTGAACTCTTCCAAACTCCCTGTGATGCTCAAAGGAAGGCCGATCTGCATGCAGGTCTGTGACTGCAGGACGTTTACATTAATTGGGACCTCCAGCTATTTGAAGGAACTCCGGTAAAAATTAGAGGTGTAGCACTTTAAGCCCAACCTGTAGAGCCGTTTTGGTTTGTTTATCCTGCAGAAGAAAAAAACAGAACCAGGTTTCAGAGAAGAAGAAGTGATGTCACTACCCGATCCGTGCCGGAAGCACGATCCGTGCCGGTGTCAGACCAGCATACCCGTTCATCCCTTTAGTTTATTCCTTTACTTTTGTATAAAAATAGACGTTAAAATACCTTAATTTTAGTGTATCCCTTTAGATTTGTACAAAAAACTATTTAATTACTTATTTTTTGGTGTTTTTTTGTAGCGTATGGTGATCTGAACTTCCATTGTCTTTTTTTATACATGACTAAAGGGATACGCACCCGTCGAGGTAGTTTAAAGTGTATTTTTCTTACAAAACTAAAGGGAAACATAAATCTGACGTCTTGCACATGCATATTGACTGTGGGGATGCTGTTCTGACAGAGCACTGGAAGCATGATCCGTACCATCAGCTCATGAGCATGAAGATATTCATCCAGGTCACCATAAATAAAGTAATTATGGTTCTAATAGTACTTATTTCTATCCTTAAATCACTACAGAATGTTAAACTACATCTTTAAAATATTTTTTTGACACTTCTGACACAATTTGATGCTTTTTCCATTTTCTCCATTATTGCTTCTCTACCGTTACTTCAGATTACGCACCATATATCATAATGTTGACATGAAAGGAAAACATGAAAGTCTAAAAAGACCAGATTTATGTTTAAATTCAAAGCTGAAAAAGTTAGCCACCGGAACGTAGCGTAGGACCTGATTTCCTGCGCAGATCGGGAACAGAGGGATAAAACAGAAAGGATTTTAGAATAGAAAAAACTTTATTATCTTCCATCTAATGCAGAACAGACCGGGTGACATTTACAACTTGTTCAGCTCCTGAATCGCTCTAAAGATTTCTGCACACATTTTTTTTAGCACAAGGAAGTCTGTGTCTCTGCGTGATGGAAGGAGCTCAAAGTGACGGCAGAGTGGTTAGCATTTATTTTAATTTAATGCATTTACAGTGTTTTCTAAGGAAACCTTTAACACATTATAGTTTAGTACGCTTACTGTTTTTAGGAAGGCAAAAAATGTAATTTAGGTCTATTTTACAAAGTCAAATCGACCAACGCTGCCACATTTAAAAATAAATACAAAAATAAATAAATGCTCAATAAATAAATAAGCATACAATTAATTGACACCAAAAATACACAGAAATAAAAACAGGGTTCCTACAGCATAAGGCGAGTTAAATTCAAGACTTTTTAAGACTTTTTAAGGACCCGCGGGAACCCTGATATAGCGGTGAAGAAATAACGAGGATAAAAAAATACAAAGGAAGAATAAAACAGACAAAAATATTATAACATGCACATAAATAAATACTTAAAAATATAAGTAATTAAAAAATAAAGTTGAAGATTATAAAGGACAAAAAAAATAAATAAGGTAAATATTACAAAGGCAAATAAATAAAGAAGCTAATTAAAAGAGTTATATATTTATGTCTCACTGTATAATTTAATTTATTTGTTTATTGTATTTTTAGTGGCAATTATTTGTATGCTTATATATTTATTGAGCATTTATTTCTGTATTTATTTTTAAATATGGCAGAGTTGGTCTTCCATAGCCGTGGATGTGTCTCTGGTTTTGGGGATGAGCTGATGGTACGATCCACTGCAGAGGGAAACTCTCTACTGTGCCATCTACTGGCCGACCTGTGCCATGTCATGCAACATGCTGGGGATGATTCCCAGTCATCCAGGTCATCATTCCAATAAAAGTAAAAAAACAAACGACTGGACTTTGTTTAAAAGTTTAAAGATGTTTCGCTTCTCATACAGGAAGCTTTTTAAACTCAAAATGTCAGAAATAGTCAAAACCAAATCAAGGCTACAGGATAAAACCAACTCAACGCTATTTCTGACATTTGAATTGAAAAAGCTTCCTGGACGGGAAGCGAAATGTCTTCAAACTTGGAAACAAAGTCCAGCTCATTGTTTTTTTTTTACTTTTTTTGTAATCTCATACGTTTCAGAACGACAAACATTGTGAAACATTTTTATAAAACTCTTTGTGCGTTTAGTCCTTTTTTTAAGACACCCACCATCAGAAGTGTGGCTGTTTCTTTCTGTATCTTCTACTCTTCCATATTGTTTGTCGGCCATCTTGGACACTGAGGTCAGGTGTCTCTGGGACTGTAGAAACTAAATTTCAACCTCAGGGGAAAAAGCTGAACTGATTCTTCCACCTTACGCTGGTTTGACGTCGCCAATCTAACTGGGCTTCCTGTCTTTACTTCCTATTGGACGGCGTCTCTGTGGATGTCAGAAAATGAGATGATTGGTGGAAATCAATCAATCAGGGGAACTGATGGGGCTCATTCCTTGGATTTAATGTAAAGCAGCAGCAGCAGCAGGGCTGTGGGGCCAGTATGAACCCTGCAGAGCCTCACTAACAGAAATACTGGCTGAAGGAAGAAGCTTCCTACCTGAAGCATCACTTCCAGACGTTTGATTGGGTCATTGTTGATGGGACTGTATTTCCTGTTTTTACTCCTCTGTATTTTATTGTGTGTGAATTCAGTTTATTTGTACTTCTTTCATGGTGCTATGGATCTGGTCCTCTGTTTTCTGAGGACACAGGTCGAACAGCTGCAGTATGTAAACAAACAGTGGACTTGAATTTAACCTACATGCTTTTTGATTTGATCTATAATAAAAAAAATATCTAGCAAATAGCCATGCGTCTTTATCTTGTCACATTAAAGCCACAAACATCCATTTAGTTCATCAATAAACCATCTTCACACTCAGTGGAAACCAGCTCACCTTGTTGTTGAGTTTGATCCTCCATCCAGATGTTCTCTGGAGGCCAAAGTCCGGTCAGCAAGAAATAATCAATGGATCATTATTTATACCTGAAAACAAATATGTTTGCTGTGATTTAATGAAGTAATAATTTTCTGGCAGCCGCCATTTTTGTCCAAATATAATAACACGTCACTCCCAGGGAATTACCACTAGGCAGTTCTCTATGGCCCCAACTTCCTTCCTTTCAGTGTCCACCATATTGGATCAGTCCATTTGCTGCACATGTTCAGAAAGGTCCAAACAGACAGCAGCAAACCATTTGAAAACAAACCATGCAAAGAGCAGTGTTGCCAACTTAGCGCTTTAGTCGCTATATTTAGCCACTTTTCAGACCCCTCTAGCACTTTGATTTCTAAAAAGCTCCTAGCGCCAAATCTAGAGACTTTTTTCTGCTACTGGAGACTTTGGAGACAACATCTAAAAGCAGCGAACTCTGCTCTCCAGAGCGAGTAGATCGGTAACCCCGCCTCCTGCTCTCCTCTATCTTGTCTGCTGTCATGATTCATGCAGCTATTATTTCATCCAAATGAAAAATGGAGAACAGATAAGCAGATCATGGCTTGTCTACAGTGAAAAGAAGGACTGGGTTATTTACTTTGGCCTTTTTGGAAACACAGGAAGGAGCAATCAGCTAAGTGAGCTTAGTGCTTGGATTTATGAATCCAACAGCAGGTAAGACATTTGAAGCAGAATCAGGTTTTAAACTAATATTACAAACGTTGAATTTTTCATGCAGTAGAGGAACCGCAGCAACATCCTCAGCTGAGGTGATTGCATCTGTCAACAGGACACCTGTTAGGCCATCTTTAAACCTCATGGTTTGGAGGTGCTGGGGAGTGTTGGTGAGGAGGACAGATATTTACTGCAGAAAGAAGTGACAGAGGTTCAGCTTGCAGGAGGATAATGACCCTAAATGGTTTAGATCAAAAGAAGTTCATGTTTTAGAACGGCCCAGTCAAAGACCAGCCCATATTCCACACGAGAAACAGAACGAGAATTAAGTTTGAACGTTTAGAGATCATCTTCCTCCCATCTGACTGATGTGGAGCTGGAGAGGGTGGAGGACATCCAGAGAGACTTTACGGCTGGAACCAGAGGAGTCTGTAAAAAGGCTTTCCTCAATTTTAAATAAAATAACACCAAATAAATGCCTTTTTTAATGATCTAATTATTCACTGCTTTGTTTTGTAACGTAAGAATAGCGTGAGAATAAATGATTGTATCTTTAACTATTCCTGTTAAATGTTTAACTGGGGAAAATGGTTAAAACATATACGGTATCAGAATTTTATATTGATGAATCCTCCACTGCCTTTTGTTCCTCTAACATTTTTTTTATCAGATATTTAAGCTTAAGGAATCGGCCAAAAGCCAAGCTGGTAACCACTTTAGAAAACCAGCTTGACCAGTTAGAAAGAGATCAGCATAAATAGACACGAAAATGGATTAAAAAAATACATTTATGTGTGTTTTTTTTTGTCCTTATAATTCTGTTGGTTTTTATCAAACTGGTGTCTCTTGTAAATAAAATCTTGGTTCTTAAAGAGACAAAAATCATATAAATAAAGATGAAATTAATGATGTGGATTAAACATTGTGTCAGTAAAACTGATGATAAGGGAAACATAAAAAGATCAAAATGAAGCTTAATAATGATGCAACACTGACCTCTAGTGGCTTTTAACCATAATTACAACAAAGCTTTAAATTAAGCTTGTAACAGACTTCATGTTTGCACACAGGTATTTTTTCTGTGCTATTTGTCAGTTTTTTTTACAGGAACAAGTTGCTCCCTTCAGTTCAGCTTTTTTTAAGTGTCAAAAGAAAGCAGGAAAAAAAAAACCTCCCACTGCCACTCAGTATTATACGGGAGTTTGGTTCCAGATGTTCCCACACTCATTTACTCACACACTAATTACTAAGCTGCAGCTACAGATATGAACACGCCTGAAGAATATTGTGGAATCACTGTAGGTTTTTCCTTCCACACACATGGATAACTAAGGTATATACCTGCTGCTCTGGCAGATTTTGTTTTAGCGTTCCAGTTCAATTCAATTAAATTCTATTCAGTTTATTTCTATAGCTCCAATTCACATCATGTCATCTCAGGTCACTTTCCAGTTCACCAGATCATCCAGTCAGATTGATTCAAAGTTTTCTATCTAAGGAAAACCAGTTGATTGCATCGACTCATTGACTCTTCAGCAATCCCTCACACTAAGCATGCTTGTAGCGACAGTGGAGAGGAAAAACTCCCTTTGAACAGGAAGAAACCTCCAGCAGAACCAGGCTCAGTGTGAGCGGCCATCTGCTGAGGCCCACTGGGGTTCAAGGAGACAGAAGCAGACATAGAAAAAGAAGCATAGATACAAAAGGGGCAAACTAACCAAGGAAATCTTAAACTGTATTTAAAAACCTTATCCTTTACCCCCAGCAGTTTCGGTTTAGGGGATTTGATTTTGCCCTTTTCTGGCCCCCCGGGGGCAAACATTTAATATGGTCCCGGGTTCTCTAATAAAGGGGCAATCTAGAAACTTTGGGGGGGCCCTAGGGCAAAGCGGCCCCTCAAGGGCCCCCCCCCCCCCCCCCCCCCCCCCCCCCCTTTTTAAATTTCCCCCCCCCCCCCCCCCCCCCCCCCCCCCCCCCCCCCCCTTTTTTCCCCCCCCCCCCCCCCCTTTTTTTCCCCCCCCCCCCCCCCCCCCCCCCCCCCCCCCGGCCAAAAACCAAAAAAAACCCCCCCCCCCCCCCCCCCCCCCCCCCCGCCCCCCCCCCCCCCCCCCCCCCCCCCCCCCCCCCCCCCCCTCGCCCCCCCCCCCCCCCCCCCCCCCCCCCCCGGCCCCCCCCCCCCCCCCCCCCCCCCCCCCCCCCCCCCCCCCCCCCCCCCCCCCCCCCCCCCCCAACCCCCCCCCCCCCCCCCCCCCCCCCCCCCCCCCCGGCGTTATCCCCCCCCCCCCCCCCCCGGACAAGCCCCCCCCCCCCCCCCCCCCCAAAGGAAAGAACGGGGCCCCCCCCCCCCCCCCCCCCCGGGGGAAACCCCCCCCCCCCCCCCCCCCCCCCCCCCCCCCCCGCCCCTAATGCCACATTTCTGACTATGGATCTGCCAAATACCACAGGAGGCTTCTCAGCTGGTGTATCGATAAGCAATGAAAATCTGTTAAATACGTGGACGGTTGGTGACCAGTGGGCCAAGATCTAGGACCATGTTTTGGGTTCCTAGCTTTTGATGAACTGCTGGAGGACCAGTCCCTGGTCTACACACAATACCTCATTGTGACAACGTGGTAAACGTTTTGCTGAGTAAATTAGTTGATTTTAATCTGTGTGAATAGAATCTGGATTAAACTGTTCTATTGAACCTCAGAAGAGCAACACATACTAATACAAGAGCAACTAGGAGTCCATGGCCATTGAATAAAATAAAAAAAATAGATGCCTGCTAAGAAACTGGATCCAGATCCTGGTTGGTACCTGCACACACTGCCAAGTAGAAATCCTTTGCAGGATTTATCAAGTCATTATATTCCTCAAGTTTTCTTACTAAGTTGGCAATTATGATGATTAAAGATCCCTCGGAGGGTAATAAGAATGTACAAGTGCACTTTGGCAACATTAGATGAACATTGGAATCCAATAAAACCTCCCAGGGAACAGAGGTGGACTGTCTGGAGGTCGGGACTGCAGGCTCAGAAAACAAGGGTTCAGGTTAAGGTTACTGGAGGTTTTAATATACAAGCCAATTCTGTAACGAGGTGGAACACGCACAAATTGGTCAAACTACACTCTTGTGAAACGAGGTGCACTGGTACCCAGATCAAGTGGAATGGAGTAATTGGAGCAGTGCAGCCAGTTGGATTTAAGAGCCTGTTTAATAGCTGGAGAGCTCTGAAGTAACTTGATCCTGTGGTGATGAGCCTGACGTGGTGCTGAGGTGGGTTTATGGGCCTGCAGCTCCAGCGCTGTTCAGAAGGAAACACAAAGGCAACACTGTTCTCTCAGCGGAAACCTGTGATGACTAATCCTCTGGAGTGGAGCTTAACAGACCCTGGTGGTGAAACGATCAAAAGAAGAAGGAATAAAAACTAAGGAGATGGATAAAAACATAATGATAGGTAAGATAATAAACAGAAAAATTAACCTCCTCACTGGTTTCAGGGCTCATGATTCAACAAATATAAAATCAAGTTGGCAAACCTGGCATCCGTGGGAGTGTTCCAGGATAAAAACCATTGGTGGAAATAAAAAAAGAATGGTTTGTCACACGTTCACTGAAATTATCTTTCCAGTTTTTGGGGAAAACGTTCTAACACTGATAGCCGGACATGGTGGAGGTGGTGTGATGGTTGGTGCTCTGCAGCTTCAGGACCTGAATTTTAATTAATTAGAGAATCCTTTGACCATCAATTACTGACCTGAAGCTCAAACACACTAAAAAAATAATCTAAAGAGGGATGAGAGAGGGAGTCAAATACTGGCATTTTATAAAATTTAAATTCTTTGACACGACCTCAATAAATCAGCTGCATTGCAAATGGTTTTTTACAATTCAGAATACAAACTTCTGAAAGTACTTTAAGAAAAGTAATATTCATGTGAATGTGCTTTACTGGAGGCATCCATGTTTGTCAAAGAACTCTACTGCCACCTACTGGTTTGTGACGTCACGGGGCCCCGGGTATCGGTGTTGATCAATCCCAGGCTGTTCTGGTGTTTGTCCAACGCGCTATATCCAATCCTGACAACAGCCAATGCAGTCTCACTCCCCCCCAGCTCCACTCACATACATTGGGACCCGCTCATTTAAAGTGATTTCCCCAACAATTTATGGCTGTCCAATCAGGAGCAGGGCGGGTGTGTCTGGAGTGGAGAAGGGACCTGGGATTCCAAAACAATGGCGGCTCGCATTGAGGAAGAAGCGTTAGCATTGTGCTGCTATTTTTTCTGTGTTGTCCAATCTATTGATATTGTTTCATCCCAAAAAAACATCAAGAACGGCTTTGAAGGCCCTTTTTTTTGGTGGAAACGATGTTTCGCCCTTCTCCCCACCGGGTTTGGCAAGAGCTTGATTCCAAATACTCCTCCCCCCACAACCCCTCCGGGTTACTTCGGTGTGAGGGTTGAAAAGCACGTCAATAAAAATGACAGACAAATGGCTTATCCAATCTTTGCAAGGAGTTTTTATAAGGCCCAGCCTTCATAAAGGCAATTCCTATGGCGGGTTCCCCGAGTTTGAGTGGGCAGGGGGGAGTGAGACATGCTTGGTGTTGTCTTTAAATTTTCCAAATCTCTTGAAAACATTTTTCTTCCAAAAGTTGGCTACATATTAGGGTTTTTTTTTCCCGGCCAGAAGTTTGATGGCAAATCCCCCCTCTTTATGTAGGGACAGTGATAGCTATGCTAACTATGTAGGATAGCCATGTAACTAGTGGGGCAATGATACCCTGCTAACTATGTAGGGGCAGTGATAGCGAGCTAAAATTTTGGGGCAGCGATAGCCATCAAAATATGTAGGGGCAGCGATAGCCATGCTAACCCCTGAGGGGGTTGATAGCCATGCTAATTGTAGGGCATGATAGCCATGCAACTTGTAGGGGGATTTGTAGCTGTGCAACTCCGTAGGGGGAGCGATAGCCTTTCCAACATGTAGGGGCAGTGATAGCCATGCTAATATGAGGGGCACGATAGCCATGCTAATTTTAGGGAAGGATAGCCATGCTAATTTGTAGGGGCGCGATGCCTGCTAAATTTTGTAGGGGCAGCGATAGCCAAGAAATTATGTAGGGGAAACGATAGCCTGCTAACTAGGGGGGCCCCGATAGCGTGCTAACTATGTAGGGGCAGCGATGCCATGCTAAAAATATGTAGGGGACGATAGCCTGCTAACTAGAGGGGCAGCGAACGATGCTAACTATGTAGGGGCGCGATAGCCCCATGTAACTATGTAGGGGGAGGATAGCCATGCTAACTCTGTAAGACAGTGATAGCCATGCTAAATTTAGGGGGAGCGATAGGCATGCTAATTATTAGGGCAGCGATACCTGCGAATTATGTAGGGGGGAGCGTAGCCCTGCTAAAAATTAGGGGGGTGAAAGCCATGCTAATTTTGTAGGGGCAGCGATAGCCATGCTAATAGTAGGGGCGTGATAGCGTGCTAACTCTGTGGGGCAGAAAGCCTGCTAACTTGTAGGGGCGCGATAGGGTGAAATTATGTTTTGGGGGAGTGATAGCGATGCTAACTCTGTAGGGGCAGCGATAGCCATGCTAACTCTGTAGAGACAGTGATAGCCATGCTAACTATGTATGGGCAGCGATAGGCATGCTAATTATGTAGGGGCAGCGATAGCCATGCTAACTCTGTAGGGGCAGCGATAGCCATGCTAACTCTGTAGAGGTAGTGATAGCCAAGGCTAACTGTGTATGTGCATGCTTGCACATACACAAAAAACGTGTTTTTTGCTTAGAAAATATGCTAACAGAATTAGAAGAAAAAGTAAGTTTTTGGGCTACTATATAAAGCTTCTAACTCAACGATATTTACTAACGCTTTACGTTTCACTATGACATCATCCTGAGGATGTAGATATAAGTGATCCCAAACTGATCAAAGCTACACCTTCTCATATTAACATGTTTTATTAGATTTTACATCATCGACACATACATGACTTTATTTTGGGCCCAAAAAAGAGACATTCCCGTTGGCTTTTCTAAAGATCTAAAAATAAATAAAAATAAAATCACAAAATGTGGGAAACTTTATTTTTTAAAAAGACCCAAAATTTCCACCTGATTCTGATCCACAATGAAAGCTGGATTTCTGCTCATGTAGCTGATCCAAAAGGCTCCACTTTTACAGATGCAGGACAAAGAACATGGACGCCTTCAATGTACTGATGCAGTTTCATCTGCTCCAAAATCATTTTTAGTTTTCTTTTAAAAGTTAATTTATGAAAAAGGAAAAAAAGTTCCCAAAACAGAAAATGATCAACTTAGCTTTTTTATTCATTTCTTTTTGATTAAAAATGTTCTTCATGCTTGTTGTCATCTGGTGAATCTTTTGACTGATTGCTTTGAGTTTTCTGCTCGGATGCATTTAAATAACCGGACAGAAGGCAAAGTAGAAAATAAGTAAAACATTTGAAAGCTTCTGACCTCTTCAGGTTTGTGCTTTTTTTTAAATGTGTGCTGATTAAAACCATTCTGCTGAGATTCTGCTGATCCGAGCGGCCGGAGCGTGTAACACCGAGCTGGGCGCCACCAACTAACAAGAGCACTTTTAATACATCCATCAAGGCGAGTATATGCATTTATAAAAAATAAAACGGTAGTCAGGTATTATGCATGGCAAACATTCCAAAATAACAATAAAGGGACAGCACTTACACAACAATACTGGGAATATAGATATCTGCAGAATCAATGCATAAAAATCAAATATTTACAGGAGTACAAATGTATCAATAGACTCCAGAGAGTTTTAAATAATAGGTTTAAACTTAAATTTAGGAAACAAACAGATAAGGTGCAAAAAAAGGCACAAAACTACCAAATACCCACAGGAAAAAAAATCAAAAAGAGGCTTCAGTTCAGGCAAAAATAATCTCTTACAGCGCAGTCTGGAAAACCTTTATAAAATAAGTTTTAGAGTACCGTTCAAACACATTTTCAAACTTCTGCTTTAGTCCATCATAATATAAAAGAAAAAATACTTTTCCATATGTATGCATGATTTCAGCTTAAAACAAGCATCGCAGAAAGGTTGGATATTTCTATACAGGTCAGCATTAATGTCCTTCCTCTAAATGACCCATGCATTTACCAACAGCAGGAAGGAACCGATTGTAAAGACGCAGCATTAAGGTCGCGGGTCCGAGAGGTTCTGTTGTTCAGCGGCTGCAGGTCCAGCAGCTCGGCTCTGCCAAACGGCTGCAGAGCAAAAACAAACAGAAACAGAGAATGAGCAGGGCCCGGCAAAAACCACCGCGGAAAAACCAAAGGGGAAAGATTTTGGTTTTCTGCCATCCCACATTTTCTTTTGCACATTATTTTTTCATGAAGAAGGAGTGGTAAGGAAGGAAGTAGGGATGCGGATATTGGGATTTTTGGCCCAATCCGATAAATTTTAAATCAGTAGCCCATAACCGTTTTCGATGTTTTAAAATGGCAAAAATAAGTAGTCATTGAAAATAGAGTTTTGTTTCCATTTTTTTCCATTTAAAAAAAAAATATACTCAAAAATATTTTCATATGCTGATATCAAATGATTTTTAAAAACGCGGTATCGATTATTTTTCTTTCAAATCTGGTGAAATTTTATGTTTGTTACAAACTCTCTGTATTTTGCAAATTCTTTTGAGATTTGTTAGTAAATA